>NC_031973.2:0-300000 GCF_001858045.2 Oreochromis niloticus
CGTGGCTGCTAAAGACATCGATGAATACACAGACTCAGTCTGTGGATTTATCAGAAAATGCGTGGAAGATGTCGTCCCATCCGGAACAGTTAAATCCTTCCCAAATCAAAAACCCTGGATTAACGGAGATGTTCGCACGGCGCTAGCGGCACGGAGCACCGCTTTTGCCTCCGCGAACACATCGGACTACAAACACGCACATTACCAACTCCGGAAGACGATCAAAGCAGCCAAACGTGAGTACAGGGACAGGGTAGAGCAACAGTTTGACAACCCTCGGAGTATGTGGCAGGGACTAAACACGATCACAGACTTTAGAGGGAAAACCAGCACACCGCAGACCACGGCCTCTCTGTGTGAGGATCTAAACGTATTCTACGCTAGATTCGACACAGCGAACACCAGGAGACCGGACAGTGTGCGCACCGCGGATGACGTCAGTGCGCACACGTGTCTGAGGAGGATGTGCGGAGGTACTTCAGGAGAGTGAACCCACGCAAAGCTACTGGTCCGGACGGGATCCCGGCCGCGTCCTCAAGTCATGCGCGGCTCAGCTGGCTGGAGTGTTTACACATATCTTCAACCTTTCCCTCTCTCTGTCTGTAGTCCCAGCCTGCTTCAAAACGGCCACCATCGTCCCTGTACCCAAATCCTCCACCATCTCATCATTGAACGACTGGCGACCTGTAGCCCTGACCCCCATCGTGAGCAAATGCTTCGAGAAGCTGGTCAGGGACTTCATCTGCTCTGCACTACCCGACTCACTGGACCCTCTACAGTCGCATACCGCACAACAGGTCCACTGATGATGCCATAGCCCTGACACTCCATGCTGCCCTGTCACACCTGGAGAAGAGAGACACGTATGTGAGAATGCTGTTTGTAGATTACAGCTCAGCATTCAACACCATCGTTCCCTCGAAGCTGGACAGGAAACTGCAGGATCTAGGACTGAGCAGCTCCCTCTGCAGCTGGATCCTTAACTTCCTGTCTGACAGACGCCAAGTGGTCAGACTGGGCAGCACCACCTCATCCCCCATCACACTGAACACTGGTGCTCCACAGGGGTGTGTACTGAGCCCTCTCCTGTACTCACTCTACACCTACGACTGCACGGCCACTAACAACTCCAACATCATTGTGAAGTTTGCGGACGACACTACAGTGGTGGGTCTTATCACCAACGGTGATGAGACAGCCTACAGGGAGGAGGTCAGCGCCCTGACCCACTGGTGTCAAGACAACCATCTCACCCTCAACGTCGCAAAGACAAAGGAGCTGATAGTGGACTTCCGGAGTGCAGAGGAACACCACCCCCATCACCATCAACGGCGCCGCTGTGGAGAGAGTGAGCAGCTTCCGCTCCTTGGGGTACATCTGGCTGAGGATCTTACGTGGTCAGTACACATAACAAGACAGTGAAGAAGGCGCAGCAGCGCCTCTTCTTTCTCAGGAGACTGAAAAGATTCGGCATGAGCCCCCGCATCCTCAGGACCTTCTATCGCTGTGCCATTGAGAGCATCCTCACTGGATGCATCACCACCTGGTATGGCAACACCACCGCTTACAACCGCAAAGCTCTCCAGAGAGTAGTGCGGTGTGCTGAACGGATAATTGGAGGTGAGCTTCCCTCCCTCCAAGACATCTACAGGAAGCGGTGCCTGAGGAAAGCGGGGAGGATCATCAAGGACTCCAGTCACCCCAGCCATAAACTCTTCAGACTACTTCCATCAGGAAGGAGGTTCTGCAGCATCCGGTCCCGTACCAGCAGACTGAGAGACAGCTTTTCCACCAGGCCATCAGACTGCTGAACACGTCATAGACACCTCACCCTCACTTACCAGAACTTCAACATTATGCACTCCAGACTGTATATAAATACCACTGTTTTGCACATACCTACCTCTGTATATTTATATTTATATATCTTATTTTATTGTTTACTCTATTTCATTTGTAAAACATGTATATACACACTCACACACACACACACACACACACACGTAGAAAAACATATTTAGTACACACATTCAGTAATGTATATACCTTTATATATGGTACATATATTTATTACTTTTTAGATTAACCATTTTTATATTTTGCTTGTTGCACGTTATTGTATTTTGCACAACTCTGTTGCTTGTGAAGCTTGCACACAAGAATTTCACTCGCATGTACTGTACCAGTGTACCTGCACATGTGACGTGACAATAAAGGTGATTTTGATTTTGATTTTTTTTTTTTTGATCTCCAGTCACCATATTTCCTGAAGATGGAGGCACAGACTAAGCTCTTGGAAATGAGTGGCTCTAGGTGGCCTGCACAGGACTTGGGCCTATTTTCAGCCAATGCACAAGGCAATGAAACAAATGGCCACTTTAGGCAACAGTTCTGCTGCCAGAGGTTCTGGGGTTCTTAGGGCAGCACATGTTGAGCTGTGCTTGCTTTAGTGAACTCCTAAATGTCAAACGTTTAAGTGAGCCTAACATCGAGACTACAGTTCAGACTCCTTGCTAGACTGCGTCTGTCTCTTCTCAATGGCTCCTTTTCTTCAAGGCCATGATAGGAACATGCCACCAGATTTGTCAGATTGCGAGCTTACTCAGTGAGACACATTGGAAAGCCAAACAAACAGGCCTGCGGGGTTTCCGTAGTGTAGTGGTTATCACGTTCGCCTTACACGCGAAAGGTCCCCGGTCCGAAACCGGGCGGAAACATGGGTCTTTTGCTCCTTTGGTCACAAGGGAATTGATGTTCACTGTTTAGACAACTCTGCTTGTCCAGCGTTTTCTCTTTTTTACTTGCATCCCTATTGAGAAATAAGTCTCTTGGTTTTGTCTTCGGTAGATTGTGCGCTAGCCAAACAAAGGACATCAAAGAGCTTGTCAACAAGAAGATCGGGGCCTTCAGAGGTGGCAACAGGATTAGAAGTGAGAAGAGTGCAAGAGGAAAAGTTGACTTGAGTCAAGGTGGCCAATGAAAGATACAGCAGGAAGCGGAAAGTGCAGCAGAAGAGCACGAGCGAGGTTTGGTGCAGCATGAAGACAATGCGCAGATGAGATCAGCCAACACAAGAGGAGTGGAATTTACTGGGCCACTAACTTGCTCTTTAACTGACTAGACTCTCACGCTAGCGTGTGCTTATGCTAATGTACCCGTGGAGCAAAGTGCTAGAAAGCCAAATGAGGTTCCACTGAGACTTGAACTCAGATCGCTGGATTCAGAGTCCAGAGTGCTAACCATTACACCATGGAACCCTGCCTGAAGCAGAGAAAAGCTCTGTGTCAAACAGGCATAAAAGTGTAGTAGTGCAGTTCCTGGTAAACTGATGGGGAGTTCTACACGGCCAGCCAAATTTTACCTGTCATACCTGCTGCGAATCCCAGCTTGACGTGACCACGGTGGCCCTTCAGAGGTCCTCGTTAGTATAGTGGACAGTATCTCCGCCTGTCACGCGGAAGACCGGGGTTCGATTCCCCGACGGGGAGTGAGCAGTCTCCTTCGCTGCTCACCGTTTTACCTGGAATGACCACGCACACGTTACTCGCACACCAGATCCTAGTCAATCTAATAATCTAGTCCTATAATGGGCTTGAAGAAACATGAATTCCACCTGTGCGCTCACAAGTCAAAAAGGTCTTCTCGGAAAGAGCTCCCATGAGAAGAGTTGCTAGTCCAAGAGAACTCTGCTTGTCCAGCGTTTCCTCTGTTTTACTTGCGTCCCTACTGACAAATAAGTCTCTTGGTTTTGTCTTCTGTAGATTGTGTGCTTGCCAAACAAAGGACATCAAAGAGCTTGTTAACAACAAGATCAGCTCCCATGAGAACAGATGCTATCTCGAGATCACAATTTGCATTGTCAATCTAGCATAAGTGGGGAATGCTTGAAAAATGACACAAATGGGAGTTCCCTCCTTCTCACTAGTCCTACATGATCTGTCATCAAAGTCCACAAATGTAAGAAAGCATTAAAATGCTCCTTTAATGACTACAGGGTATGCCAGCGCCGTTTCCGTAGTGTAGTGGTTATCACGTTCGCCTAACACGCGAAAGGTCCCTGGTTCGAAACCAGGCGGAAACATGCTTCTTTGCTTATGCGTCCTGATATAAAAGTGTCTGACTGCAGGCACTGCTTGAACTTGTGGGGTTCTACTGCTGTTTGGGACACAGACGAGAGAAAGTACTCAAATCTGGTACAGGCCTCTGACATTTGTAACCTTTGGATGCTGGGCTTGCTAAGAGTTCTCTATGGCCCAAATTTCAACAGAATTCACACAAATCAACACATCTCCAGTCACCATATTTCCTGAAGATGGAGGCACAGACTAAGCTCTTGGAAATGAGTGGCTCTAGGTGGCCTGCACAGGACTTGGGCCTATTTTCAGCCAATGCACAAGGCAATGAAACAAATGGCCACTTTAGGCAACAGTTCTGCTGCCAGAGGTTCTGGGGTTCTTAGGGCAGCACATGTTGAGCTGTGCTTGCTTTAGTGAACTCCTAAATGTCAAACGTTTAAGTGAGCCTAACATCGAGACTACAGTTCAGACTCCTTGCTAGACTGCGTCTGTCTCTTCTCAATGGCTCCTTTTCTTCAAGGCCATGATAGGAACATGCCACCAGATTTGTCAGATTGCGAGCTTACTCAGTGAGACACATTGGAAAGCCAAACAAACAGGCCTGCGGGGTTTCCGTAGTGTAGTGGTTATCACGTTCGCCTTACACGCGAAAGGTCCCCGGTCCGAAACCGGGCGGAAACATGGGTCTTTTGCTCCTTTGGTCACAAGGGAATTGATGTTCACTGTTTAGACAACTCTGCTTGTCCAGCGTTTTCTCTTTTTACTTGCATCCCTATTGAGAAATAAGTCTCTTGGTTTTGTCTTCGGTAGATTGTGCGCTAGCCAAACAAAGGACATCAAAGAGCTTGTCAACAAGAAGATCGGGGCCTTCAGAGGTGGCAACAGGATTAGAAGTGAGAAGAGTGCAAGAGGAAAAGTTGACTTGAGTCAAGGTGGCCAATGAAAGATACAGCAGGAAGCGGAAAGTGCAGCAGAAGAGCACGAGCGAGGTTTGGTGCAGCATGAAGACAATGCGCAGATGAGATCAGCCAACACAAGAGGAGTGGAATTTACTGGGCCACTAACTTGCTCTTTAACTGACTAGACTCTCACGCTAGCGTGTGCTTATGCTAATGTACCCGTGGAGCAAAGTGCTAGAAAGCCAAATGAGGTTCCACTGAGACTTGAACTCAGATCGCTGGATTCAGAGTCCAGAGTGCTAACCATTACACCATGGAACCCTGCCTGAAGCAGAGAAAAGCTCTGTGTCAAACAGGCATAAAAGTGTAGTAGTGCAGTTCCTGGTAAACTGATGGGGATTTCTACACGGCCAGCCAAATTTTACCTGTCATACCTGCTGCGAATCCCAGCTTGACGTGACCACGGTGGCCCTTCAGAGGTCCTCGTTAGTATAGTGGGCAGTATCTCCGCCTGTCACGCGGAAGACCGGGGTTCGATTCCCCGACGGGGAGTGAGCAGTCTCCTTCGCTGCTCACCGTTTTACCTGGAATGACCACGCACACGTTACTCGCACACCAGATCCTAGTCAATCTAATAATCTAGTCCTATAATGGGCTTGAAGAAACATGAATTCCACCTGTGCGCTCACAAGTCAAAAAGGTCTTCTCGGAAAGAGCTCCCATGAGAAGAGTTGCTAGTCCAAGAGAACTCTGCTTGTCCAGCGTTTCCTCTGTTTTACTTGCGTCCCTACTGACAAATAAGTCTCTTGGTTTTGTCTTCTGTAGATTGTGTGCTTGCCAAACAAAGGACATCAAAGAGCTTGTTAACAACAAGATCAGCTCCCATGAGAACAGATGCTATCTCGAGATCACAATTTGCATTGTCAATCTAGCCATAAGTGGGGGAATGCTTGAAAAATGACACAAATGGGAGTTCCCGCCTTCTCACTAGTCCTACATGATCTGTCATCAAAGTCCACAAATGTAAGAAAGCATTAAAATGCTCCTTTAATGACTACAGGGTATGCCAGCGCCGTTTCCGTAGTGTAGTGGTTATCACGTTCGCCTAACACGCGAAAGGTCCCTGGTCCGAAACCAGGCGGAAACATGCTTCTTTGCTTATGCGTCCTGATATAAAAGTGTCTGACTGCAGGCACTGCTTGAACTTGTGGGGTTCTACTGCTGTTTGGGACACAGACGAGAGAAAGTACTCAAATCTGGTACAGGCCTCTGACATTTGTAACCTTTGGATGCTGGGCTTGCTAAGAGTTCTCTATGGCCCAAATTTCAACAGAATTCACACAAATCAACACATCTCCAGTCACCATATTTCCTGAAGATGGAGGCACAGACTAAGCTCTTGGAAATGAGTGGCTCTAGGTGGCCTGCACAGGACTTGGGCCTATTTTCAGCCAATGCACAAGGCAATGAAACAAATGGCCACTTTAGGCAACAGTTCTGCTGCCAGAGGTTCTGGGGTTCTTAGGGCAGCACATGTTGAGCTGTGCTTGCTTTAGTGAACTCCTAAATGTCAAACGTTTAAGTGAGCCTAACATCGAGACTACAGTTCAGACTCCTTGCTAGACTGCGTCTGTCTCTTCTCAATGGCTCCTTTTCTTCAAGGCCATGATAGGAACATGCCACCAGATTTGTCAGATTGCGAGCTTACTCAGTGAGACACATTGGAAAGCCAAACAAACAGGCCTGCGGGGTTTCCGTAGTGTAGTGGTTATCACGTTCGCCTTACACGCGAAAGGTCCCCGGTCCGAAACCGGGCGGAAACATGGGTCTTTTGCTCCTTTGGTCACAAGGGAATTGATGTTCACTGTTTAGACAACTCTGCTTGTCCAGCGTTTTCTCTTTTTACTTGCATCCCTATTGAGAAATAAGTCTCTTGGTTTTGTCTTCGGTAGATTGTGCGCTAGCCAAACAAAGGACATCAAAGAGCTTGTCAACAAGAAGATCGGGGCCTTCAGAGGTGGCAACAGGATTAGAAGTGAGAAGAGTGCAAGAGGAAAAGTTGACTTGAGTCAAGGTGGCCAATGAAAGATACAGCAGGAAGCGGAAAGTGCAGCAGAAGAGCACGAGCGAGGTTTGGTGCAGCATGAAGACAATGCGCAGATGAGATCAGCCAACACAAGAGGAGTGGAATTTACTGGGCCACTAACTTGCTCTTTAACTGACTAGACTCTCACGCTAGCGTGTGCTTATGCTAATGTACCCGTGGAGCAAAGTGCTAGAAAGCCAAATGAGGTTCCACTGAGACTTGAACTCAGATCGCTGGATTCAGAGTCCAGAGTGCTAACCATTACACCATGGAACCCTGCCTGAAGCAGAGAAAAGCTCTGTGTCAAACAGGCATAAAAGTGTAGTAGTGCAGTTCCTGGTAAACTGATGGGGATTTCTACACGGCCAGCCAAATTTACCTGTCATACCTGCTGCGAATCCCAGCTTGACGTGACCACGGTGGCCCTTCAGAGGTCCTCGTTAGTATAGTGGGCAGTATCTCCGCCTGTCACGCGGAAGACCGGGGTTCGATTCCCCGACGGGGAGTGAGCAGTCTCCTTCGCTGCTCACCGTTTTACCTGGAATGACCACGCACACGTTACTCGCACACCAGATCCTAGTCAATCTAATAATCTAGTCCTATAATGGGCTTGAAGAAACATGAATTCCACCTGTGCGCTCACAAGTCAAAAAGGTCTTCTCGGAAAGAGCTCCCATGAGAAGAGTTGCTAGTCCAAGAGAACTCTGCTTGTCCAGCGTTTCCTCTGTTTTACTTGCGTCCCTACTGACAAATAAGTCTCTTGGTTTTGTCTTCTGTAGATTGTGTGCTTGCCAAACAAAGGACATCAAAGAGCTTGTTAACAACAAGATCAGCTCCCATGAGAACAGATGCTATCTCGAGATCACAATTTGCATTGTCAATCTAGCCATAAGTGGGGAATGCTTGAAAAATGACACAAATGGGAGTTCCCGCCTTCTCACTAGTCCTACATGATCTGTCATCAAAGTCCACAAATGTAAGAAAGCATTAAAATGCTCCTTTAATGACTACAGGGTATGCCAGCGCCGTTTCCGTAGTGTAGTGGTTATCACGTTCGCCTAACACGCGAAAGGTCCCTGGTCCGAAACCAGGCGGAAACATGCTTCTTTGCTTATGCGTCCTGATATAAAAGTGTCTGACTGCAGGCACTGCTTGAACTTGTGGGGTTCTACTGCTGTTTGGGACACAGACGAGAGAAAGTACTCAAATCTGGTACAGGCCTCTGACATTTGTAACCTTTGGATGCTGGGCTTGCTAAGAGTTCTCTATGGCCCAAATTTCAACAGAATTCACACAAATCAACACATCTCCAGTCACCATATTTCCTGAAGATGGAGGCACAGACTAAGCTCTTGGAAATGAGTGGCTCTAGGTGGCCTGCACAGGACTTGGGCCTATTTTCAGCCAATGCACAAGGCAATGAAACAAATGGCCACTTTAGGCAACAGTTCTGCTGCCAGAGGTTCTGGGGTTCTTAGGGCAGCACATGTTGAGCTGTGCTTGCTTTAGTGAACTCCTAAATGTCAAACGTTTAAGTGAGCCTAACATCGAGACTACAGTTCAGACTCCTTGCTAGACTGCGTCTGTCTCTTCTCAATGGCTCCTTTTCTTCAAGGCCATGATAGGAACATGCCACCAGATTTGTCAGATTGCGAGCTTACTCAGTGAGACACATTGGAAAGCCAAACAAACAGGCCTGCGGGGTTTCCGTAGTGTAGTGGTTATCACGTTCGCCTTACACGCGAAAGGTCCCCGGTCCGAAACCGGGCGGAAACATGGGTCTTTTGCTCCTTTGGTCACAAGGGAATTGATGTTCACTGTTTAGACAACTCTGCTTGTCCAGCGTTTTCTCTTTTTTACTTGCATCCCTATTGAGAAATAAGTCTCTTGGTTTTGTCTTCGGTAGATTGTGCGCTAGCCAAACAAAGGACATCAAAGAGCTTGTCAACAAGAAGATCGGGGCCTTCAGAGGTGGCAACAGGATTAGAAGTGAGAAGAGTGCAAGAGGAAAAGTTGACTTGAGTCAAGGTGGCCAATGAAAGATACAGCAGGAAGCGGAAAGTGCAGCAGAAGAGCACGAGCGAGGTTTGGTGCAGCATGAAGACAATGCGCAGATGAGATCAGCCAACACAAGAGGAGTGGAATTTACTGGGCCACTAACTTGCTCTTTAACTGACTAGACTCTCACGCTAGCGTGTGCTTATGCTAATGTACCCGTGGAGCAAAGTGCTAGAAAGCCAAATGAGGTTCCACTGAGACTTGAACTCAGATCGCTGGATTCAGAGTCCAGAGTGCTAACCATTACACCATGGAACCCTGCCTGAAGCAGAGAAAAGCTCTGTGTCAAACAGGCATAAAAGTGTAGTAGTGCAGTTCCTGGTAAACTGATGGGGATTTCTACACGGCCAGCCAAATTTTACCTGTCATACCTGCTGCGAATCCCAGCTTGACGTGACCACGGTGGCCCTTCAGAGGTCCTCGTTAGTATAGTGGCAGTATCTCCGCCTGTCACGCGGAAGACCGGGGTTCGATTCCCCGACGGGGAGTGAGCAGTCTCCTTCGCTGCTCACCGTTTTACCTGGAATGACCACGCACACGTTACTCGCACACCAGATCCTAGTCAATCTAATAATCTAGTCCTATAATGGGCTTGAAGAAACATGAATTCCACCTGTGCGCTCACAAGTCAAAAAGGTCTTCTCGGAAAGAGCTCCCATGAGAAGAGTTGCTAGTCCAAGAGAACTCTGCTTGTCCAGCGTTTCCTCTGTTTTACTTGCGTCCCTACTGACAAATAAGTCTCTTGGTTTTGTCTTCTGTAGATTGTGTGCTTGCCAAACAAAGGACATCAAAGAGCTTGTTAACAACAAGATCAGCTCCCATGAGAACAGATGCTATCTCGAGATCACAATTTGCATTGTCAATCTAGCCATAAGTGGGGGAATGCTTGAAAATGACACAAATGGGAGTTCCCGCCTTCTCACTAGTCCTACATGATCTGTCATCAAAGTCCACAAATGTAAGAAAGCATTAAAATGCTCCTTTAATGACTACAGGGTATGCCAGCGCCGTTTCCGTAGTGTAGTGGTTATCACGTTCGCCTAACACGCGAAAGGTCCCTGGTCCGAAACCAGGCGGAAACATGCTTCTTTGCTTATGCGTCCTGATATAAAAGTGTCTGACTGCAGGCACTGCTTGAACTTGTGGGGTTCTACTGCTGTTTGGGACACAGACGAGAGAAAGTACTCAAATCTGGTACAGGCCTCTGACATTTGTAACCTTTGGATGCTGGGCTTGCTAAGAGTTCTCTATGGCCCAAATTTCAACAGAATTCACACAAATCAACACATCTCCAGTCACCATATTTCCTGAAGATGGAGGCACAGACTAAGCTCTTGGAAATGAGTGGCTCTAGGTGGCCTGCACAGGACTTGGGCCTATTTTCAGCCAATGCACAAGGCAATGAAACAAATGGCCACTTTAGGCAACAGTTCTGCTGCCAGAGGTTCTGGGGTTCTTAGGGCAGCACATGTTGAGCTGTGCTTGCTTTAGTGAACTCCTAAATGTCAAACGTTTAAGTGAGCCTAACATCGAGACTACAGTTCAGACTCCTTGCTAGACTGCGTCTGTCTCTTCTCAATGGCTCCTTTTCTTCAAGGCCATGATAGGAACATGCCACCAGATTTGTCAGATTGCGAGCTTACTCAGTGAGACACATTGGAAAGCCAAACAAACAGGCCTGCGGGGTTTCCGTAGTGTAGTGGTTATCACGTTCGCCTTACACGCGAAAGGTCCCCGGTCCGAAACCGGGCGGAAACATGGGTCTTTTGCTCCTTTGGTCACAAGGGAATTGATGTTCACTGTTTAGACAACTCTGCTTGTCCAGCGTTTTCTCTTTTTTACTTGCATCCCTATTGAGAAATAAGTCTCTTGGTTTTGTCTTCGGTAGATTGTGCGCTAGCCAAACAAAGGACATCAAAGAGCTTGTCAACAAGAAGATCGGGGCCTTCAGAGGTGGCAACAGGATTAGAAGTGAGAAGAGTGCAAGAGGAAAAGTTGACTTGAGTCAAGGTGGCCAATGAAAGATACAGCAGGAAGCGGAAAGTGCAGCAGAAGAGCACGAGCGAGGTTTGGTGCAGCATGAAGACAATGCGCAGATGAGATCAGCCAACACAAGAGGAGTGGAATTTACTGGGCCACTAACTTGCTCTTTAACTGACTAGACCAGGGGTCCCCAATCTCAGTCCACGAGGGCCGGTGTCCCTGCAGGTTTTAGATGTGTCCTTGATCCATCACAGCTGATTTAAATGGATAAATTACCTTCTCAACATGTCTTGAAGTTCTCCAGAGGCCTGGTAATGAGCTAATCATGTGATTCAGGTGTGTTGACCAAGGGTGAGATCTAAAACCGGCAGGGACACCGGCCCTCGTGGACTGAGATTGGGGACCCCTGGACTAGACTCTCACGGTAGCGTGTGCTTATGCTAATGTACCCGTGGAGCAAAGTGCTAGAAAGCCAAATGAGGTTCCACTGAGACTTGAACTCAGATCGCTGGATTCAGAGTCCAGAGTGCTAACCATTACACCATGGAACCCTGCCTGAAGCAGAGAAAAGCTCTGTGTCAAACAGGCATAAAAGTGTAGTAGTGCAGTTCCTGGTAAACTGATGGGGATTTCTACACGGCCAGCCAAATTTTACCTGTCATACCTGCTGCGAATCCCAGCTTGACGTGACCACGGTGGCCCTTCAGAGGTCATCGTTAGTATAGTGGACAGTATCTCCGCCTGTCACGCGGAAGACCGGGGTTCGATTCCCCGACGGGGAGTGAGCAGTCTCCTTCGCTGCTCACCGTTTTACCTGGAATGACCACGCACACGTTACTCGCACACCAGATCCTAGTCAATCTAATAATCTAGTCCTATAATGGGCTTGAAGAAACATGAATTCCACCTGTGCGCTCACAAGTCAAAAAGGTCTTCTCGGAAAGAGCTCCCATGAGAAGAGTTGCTAGTCCAAGAGAACTCTGCTTGTCCAGCGTTTCCTCTGTTTTACTTGCGTCCCTACTGACAAATAAGTCTCTTGGTTTTGTCTTCTGTAGATTGTGTGCTTGCCAAACAAAGGACATCAAAGAGCTTGTTAACAACAAGATCAGCTCCCATGAGAACAGATGCTATCTCGAGATCACAATTTGCATTGTCAATCTAGCCATAAGTGGGGGAATGCTTGAAAAATGACACAAATGGGAGTTCCCTCCTTCTCACTAGTCCTACATGATCTGTCATCAAAGTCCACAAATGTAAGAAAGCATTAAATGCTCCTTTAATGACTACAGGGTATGCCAGCGCCGTTTCCGTAGTGTAGTGGTTATCACGTTCGCCTAACACGCGAAAGGTCCCTGGTTCGAAACCAGGCGGAAACATGCTTCTTTGCTTATGCGTCCTGATATAAAAGTGTCTGACTGCAGGCACTGCTTGAACTTGTGGGGTTCTACTGCTGTTTGGGACACAGACGAGAGAAAGTACTCAAATCTGGTACAGGCCTCTGACATTTGTAACCTTTGGATGCTGGGCTTGCTAAGAGTTCTCTATGGCCCAAATTTCAACAGAATTCACACAAATCAACACATCTCCAGTCACCATATTTCCTGAAGATGGAGGCACAGACTAAGCTCTTGGAAATGAGTGGCTCTAGGTGGCCTGCACAGGACTTGGGCCTATTTTCAGCCAATGCACAAGGCAATGAAACAAATGGCCACTTTAGGCAACAGTTCTGCTGCCAGAGGTTCTGGGGTTCTTAGGGCAGCACATGTTGAGCTGTGCTTGCTTTAGTGAACTCCTAAATGTCAAACGTTTAAGTGAGCCTAACATCGAGACTACAGTTCAGACTCCTTGCTAGACTGCGTCTGTCTCTTCTCAATGGCTCCTTTTCTTCAAGGCCATGATAGGAACATGCCACCAGATTTGTCAGATTGCGAGCTTACTCAGTGAGACACATTGGAAAGCCAAACAAACAGGCCTGCGGGGTTTCCGTAGTGTAGTGGTTCTCACGTTCGCCTTACACGCGAAAGGTCCCCGGTCCGAAACCGGGCGGAAACATGGGTCTTTTGCTCCTTTGGTCACAAGGGAATTGATGTTCACTGTTTAGACAACTCTGCTTGTCCAGCGTTTTCTCTTTTTTACTTGCATCCTGTTACGGGTACAGAATTGGTGGAGAGTACAAAGGCAAGACAGTCCAGAAGATTTGGGTCAAAGCGATCTTTTTATTGAAGTCTTCGCGCGGGAAGACAGTCACTGCACATGTCAGCAAGGGTCTTCGCCAAAATTATACTTCAGACTGCTTTTATAGCATCAGGGTATTATAACGCCCCTTCTAGCGTTTACAAGCACATAATTTGCATGTACAGAACATTCATGTATTTTAAGCATAAAGTGCAACATCGCGGTTCCTCTTTTTGGCATCTTCTTCCAAAAAAGGCAATGGACTCTGGCCTCTGCAGTCTCCGGGGGCTGGTCCTCTCCACGCGTCATCTGTTGTCAAGAAAGCTCAAGTGCAACATGTTTGCTCAGTACATTCAGGCCTATGGTTAAATCTAGTTCTAGGTTATATGTGATATATGTGTGTTTTGTAAGCATGTGTGCCATCTTTCCTAAGCTCCCGGCTTTTAACCAATGTGTCACCCAGACAGTCACGCTGAATGAAGCTTGAGACCTTTAATTACCTGGGAAAGCTTCAACTCCTTATGAGCACAGGACTGCAATGTGTGTATAAAGACATAATAATACTAAAAGTGGTTATGCTGCACCTGTAATAAGGATTAATATGGTGTCAGCGTGTTAAATGATTACTCTGGTGTTCGTGTATTAACTGTCATCTGACCAGTTTAAAGCTATGCGAGATAATATTAATGCTGATTAGTATGCTATCTAATATATTGTAGCAGTAAAGCAATTTCCTCTTTTCCACAATCCCTATTGAGAAATAAGTCTCTTGGTTTTGTCTTCGGTAGATTGTGCGCTAGCCAAACAAAGGACATCAAAGAGCTTGTCAACAAGAAGATCGGGGCCTTCAGAGGTGGCAACAGGATTAGAAGTGAGAAGAGTGCAAGAGGAAAAGTTGACTTGAGTCAAGGTGGCCAATGAAAGATACAGCAGGAAGCGGAAAGTGCAGCAGAAGAGCACGAGCGAGGTTTGGTGCAGCATGAAGACAATGCGCAGATGAGATCAGCCAACACAAGAGGAGTGGAATTTACTGGGCCACTAACTTGCTCTTTAACTGACTAGACTCTCACGCTAGCGTGTGCTTATGCTAATGTACCCGTGGAGCAAAGTGCTAGAAAGCCAAATGAGGTTCCACTGAGACTTGAACTCAGATCGCTGGATTCAGAGTCCAGAGTGCTAACCATTACACCATGGAACCCTGCCTGAAGCAGAGAAAAGCTCTGTGTCAAACAGGCATAAAAGTGTAGTAGTGTAGTTCCTGGTAAACTGATGGGGATTTCTACACGGCCAGCCAAATTTTACCTGTCATACCTGCTGCGAATCCCAGCTTGACGTGACCACGGTGGCCCTTCAGAGGTCCTCGTTAGTATAGTGGACAGTATCTCCGCCTGTCACGCGGAAGACCGGGGTTCGATTCCCCGACGGGGAGTGAGCAGTCTCCTTCGCTGCTCACCGTTTTACCTGGAATGACCACGCACACGTTACTCGTACACCAGATCCTAGTCAATCTAATAATCTAGTCCTATAATGGGCTTGAAGAAACATGAATTCCACCTGTGCGCTCACAAGTCAAAAAGGTCTTCTCGGAAAGAGCTCCCATGAGAAGAGTTGCTAGTCCAAGAGAACTCTGCTTGTCCAGCGTTTCCTCTGTTTTACTTGCGTCCCTACTGACAAATAAGTCTCTTGGTTTTGTCTTCTGTAGATTGTGTGCTTGCCAAACAAAGGACATCAAAGAGCTTGTTAACAACAAGATCAGCTCCCATGAGAACAGATGCTATCTCGAGATCACAATTTGCATTGTCAATCTAGCCATAAGTGGGGGAATGCTTGAAAAATGACACAAATGGGAGTTCCCTCCTTCTCACTAGTCCTACATGATCTGTCATCAAAGTCCACAAATGTAAGAAAGCATTAAAATGCTCCTTTAATGACTACAGGGTATGCCAGCGCCGTTTCCGTAGTGTAGTGGTTATCACGTTCGCCTAACACGCGAAAGGTCCCTGGTTCGAAACCAGGCGGAAACATGCTTCTTTGCTTATGCGTCCTGATATAAAAGTGTCTGACTGCAGGTACTGCTTGAACTTGTGGGGTTCTACTGCTGTTTGGGACACAGACGAGAGAAAGTACTCAAATCTGGTACAGGCCTCTGACATTTGTAACCTTTGGATGCTGGGCTTGCTAAGAGTTCTCTATGGCCCAAATTTCAACAGAATTCACACAAATCAACACATCTCCAGTCACCATATTTCCTGAAGATGGAGGCACAGACTAAGCTCTTGGAAATGAGTGGCTCTAGGTGGCCTGCACAGGGCTAAAAAGTTGTCTGTGTACCAAATTTCAGAAAACTCCAAAAGCACCAGCACAAGAATGTATCATGACCTTACCCTGAAAATTGAATTTACTATTTAATGTTTGGTCTTTCTCTAAGACAGTAAGAGCCATGTTAACATGGCTTAATCTCACCAACAGAGTGGTCTTACCTCTCTAAAGGTTCATGGAGAAGTAAAGTTTTCTTAATGAAGTTAAGTATTTCTTGTGGAGTTTTGAAGCCGTTAGAGAGAGTCAAGTTCTGTCATTTCATTCTTTCCCTTAGCTGTTTATTTCTAAACAGACACTCACTGAACCCACAAGAGGAGGAATTTAACGCCCTCAGACCTGATCAGTCCTGCTTTTCCCAGATCAGTGCTCACAGTTTAGTCTGTGGTGTAAATCTTTAAGCCTCTTTTATCAATATAATCATTCCTGTGCACTTTTCAGAGTCCATGTCATTACAAACTTTTTATCATTAATGAAATAAAAATGACACATCATCTGGATATATAAATAAAATAAAATTTAAAAAAAAAAGAAAAACCCAAAGAAAACTATTAAAAATATTTTATTTATCATGCACAGACTGCTAGACAATAGAGGGCACTAAAACACTGTGCTCCCTGAGCCACACCAAAGTTTGAAGTGTCAATGTGGTAAACCAAATCTGGTTTAGTGTGGGAAAATTCCTGCCTAGTTGCAGCAATCAAATTGAAATTCACAGGGAACAAATTTTAAAAAGCAGACACAGAAAAAAATGACACTGTTACAAAATACGAACACAACAGCCTCATAATGACAGATTTAACGAATAAAAGCTAAATGCTGTTACTTTAATGTGAAAACATATTCCTGATGTTGGACTAAGATGATACAGATGATTACTATTTGCAATTATCAGAGGGACAAAAGCTATGGATTGTTTAATATACATGTTCCATCTTGTGATCAGATTACTGTACAGTACAATCTCTGTTGTCTCTTCACATCTTCCTGTCTCAATGCATGCTCAGTCATCCAGGTATGTAAATCTCGAAAGGTTGATTGTGATCATCGGGACAAAACTTTTCATCACTCATCCAAGTGACTTCTTCAGGATTTGGGGATTCACAGTGGTGCTAGTTTCGGTCATTGCGCAAATGTACTGTTTATAAGGTTGGCCAAACCTGCAGCCAGCTGAGACTGAAGAACTCACTTGGATGAGTGACGAAATGTTGCTCCCACTGAAAACGCTACGTCCAGATGAACAGAATTAACTTTTGGGGATTCGCATTTCCCTCTTAGGATAAATCTTTTCCCACTAACCCCACAACACTAAAGTAATTATTCTCCTGTGTGTACTCTCATGTGCCTCTTTAAATCCCCTAATTGTAAAAATCTTTTATTACAAATGTTACAGCCAAATGGTTTGTCTCCTGTGTGAATTATCATGTGCCTGTTAAGATTTTTGTTATAATTAAACCGTTTACCACAAAGATCACAAGCATATGGGCTCAGCCCTGTGTGGATGCTCCTGTGTCTCTTCAGAACACCTGGTTGTGAAAACCTTTTACTACAAAATTCACAGCTGAATGGTTTCTCTCCTGTGTGGATTCTTTTGTGTGTCTTCAGATTGCCCTCTCGATTAAATCTTTTACCACAAATGTCACAACCAAATGGCTTCTCACCTGTGTGAACACTCAGATGTGTCTTGAAATGAATCCTCTGAGTAAATCTTTTACCACAAATATTACAATCGAAAGGCTTCTCTCCTGTGTGGACACTTCTGTGTCTCTTCAGATCCCCCAGTTGTAAAAATCTTTTACTACACACACCACAACTAAAAGGTTTCTCACCTGTGTGGATTCTCATGTGCCTATCCAGACTATACTGCTGTCTAAATCTAGTTTCACAAATGCTACAAGTAAATGGTTTTTCCCCTGTGTGGACTCTCATGTGAGTCTTAAGATTTGCGTTTTGATTGAATCTTTGTCCACAAACACTGCAGCCAAATGGTTTCTCTCCACCGCGGACTTTTGTCTGCGATGCTACACTTTTCTTCACTCTATTAACCAAACAGCTGGAAGTTTTTTTTCCTGAATGATGTGTTGAATAATGTCTCTGAAGACACCCTTTGTACTGAAAGCGTTTACCACACTCAGAGCAGCTGAGCGGCTGTTTGTTGATACATCCCACATTATCACTCTTTACACCTGAGTCATGTTTCATGCTCTCCTTCCAATCACTACTTTCACTTTCAGGTCCAGACAAAGGCTCTTGCCAGTCATCATCATCCTCATCAACAGTGACTTCATTCTCAAAATAGTCTGAAGCTTTTCCATCAGTATTTGGCTGTAAAAGACTGTTTAGATATGAAGTATTGGTAGGTTCTAGTCCTCCACATTGCTCTCCACCAGGTTCTCCTTTTATCTGCTTGTATGAGCAGCTGGCTGGAGTCTGTGTCTCTTTGTTATCTTCAGCTGGTTCTTGATGAAGCTGTAAGACTTGAGGTTTCTCTTCTTCATCTTCAGTCTTCAAAGGAACAGCACCCAGACCATTAAGCTGCTCTCCCTCCTGACCGGTCCACAGTTCCTCCTGCTCCTCCTTTATGTGGATGTGGCCTGTGTCCTGCTGGTCCAGACTGGGGATCGAGGGAATCTCTTCTTTAACTGGCAACATCTGCTGGACATCTGCAGAAAACCCTGAAAAGCACATCACAGGTGCATCACAGGAAGCTGTGAGCTATGCATTTTTAGTTCTAGAATTCTAGTTCTAAGTCAGGGACGACAAACTTACGGCCAATGGACCACATGCAGCCCACGATACAATTATATCTGGCCCGCAAGATAATTTCATATGTCAATTATTAATTTTCTTCATCGTGTGAAAAAAACATTTAAATATACAAGTTCTTTATACTAACAGAAAGGGGAGTTTCACAGTTCCGGGCTACTTAGGATAAAAGTGGGCTGTATGTGGCCCGCGATGTAAAATTAGTTTGACACCTCTGTTCTAGGGTATTACATATCAAGACATAACAAAAACAAAAAAATCATCTGATCTCTACAAGGTTCTAAAATCATTTAAGTACAGCCTTATAACATATGACATTATGTCATTATTTACTGAACAAAAACTAAGCCAAACTCTAGAAGCAGTGTGTTCACGCTGTGTGTGGAAAATCTAGCTACATCCTATATGATTCAACAGCTCGTAGAAACATCGTTAACACAAAAACTTTTTTGAAGTACAGTGGTCCCTCGTTTATAGCAGTAGTTACGTTCTAAAAATAACCCGTGATAGATGAAATCCGCAAAATAGCCAACTTTCTTTTTTACAATTATCATAGATGTTTTAAGGCTGTAAAACCCCTCACTACACACTTTATACACTTTTCTCAGACAGTAATGAACATGTTCACACTTGTCTCTCTTGTTTAAACACTCTTAAAGCTTCTCTCACTCTTCAAACCTTCTTAGAAAAATAAGTCCAGTATTATAGAATGAAACCAAAGGCACCCGCTGCTGCCTTTGACAGTGCAAAACGTTTCGTCGACATTGTTGTGTTTTTTGGGGAGAAAACTTACAAACACACAGTACAGCACTTCAGAGTCACACTGCTAGCGATCGAAGATTTATGTAAATTTGACAAGCTGAATGCTTTCTATACTGTTCAGGAGACACGGCACGAGATTGATTGACAATGGTCTACAGCCAATCAGGACGCAAAAAACCACGAAACAGCGAGGCCACAAAAGGTTAACTGAAAGGTTTATATCAGGGGTCCCCAATCCCAGTCCACGAGGGCCGGTGTCCCTGCAGGTTTTAGATCTCACCCTGGGTCAACACACCTGAATCACATGATTAGTTCATTACCAGGCCTCTAGAGAACTTCAAGACATGTAGAGAAGGTAATTTATCCAATTAAATCAGCTGTGATGGATCAAGGACACATCTAAAACCTACAGGGACACCGGCCCTCGTGGACTGAGATTGGGGACCCCTGGTTTATATAGATGACCTTTTCAAATCTAAGCCAGCCAAGTTCAGTCTGTTCATGTTGTACTGTCATTAACTTTAACATTTAAAACGCTAACTGAGGCCTGTAGGGTCTGACATGTAGCTCTCAGAGCTACATGTCAGACCCTACAAAAGATTACTTTACTCCTCAGCATTGTGCTAACACACACAACCAGTCCAGCAAAATGCCAAAACTTCTGTTTTTATGGAGCTTCTCACATTTAGTAATGATCAGTTACTACCAACTGCATTACTGCATTTTTTGCAGTTTCCTTACACAATTTTTCTAGTATATCTAATTCACATTTTCTTTCTGAGCCTTGTGTTGTGAATTTCCCCAGAGTAGCATTAATAAAATCTTTATTTATCTATAACTATGCATTCTCTTCAGTGAGAAATGGTCAAGAACATAAACCAAAGCACCTCTTCTCACATACTGTGTCAGTGCACTGAGTAACCACACAGCTAATCCTGACTCATAAATTTCAGTTTCATGGACCATAAAAACAAGCTCCAAGTGTTGCTGGAGCTTTACCTTCTTTACTAACTTCAGACTTTATCCTCTTGTCTTTGCACCTCTGAAGTGGTTAGCAAATACCTGAATACAGCATCTTTACACACTAATTCTTCTGTTTTATGATTTAGTTTCTGCTTTTTGACCAAGAGAATGAGTTACATGTTAATGAAACAAATGAACGTCACCTACCTGCCTGTGCTTCTGCCAAACCTGATGTAGCTGATGCAGATACGAGGGGACACAACCTCAGACCTCTGGGGTCGTCCGGTTGGATGATCTTTAATTGAGACATTGCAACTCCACTTGTGATTTTCAGGTGCAAGCTGTAATGACACAAATGAGCCACCTGAACATTTACTCATTCATTCCCAGGCAGTAGAGGGCCTCAATTACCAATCAGAAGCTCGATGGATGGATCTCTGACTCCTCCGGTCTGTGCGCCAAAGTATTAACTCTGTGTTATTCTTGGTGCATCTATCAAAGTGCAAATGTTAGAAAATACATAATGCTGTATAAATGTATGTGTGTGTGTGTGTGTGAGTGAGTGGGTGAATGAGACCTTTGGTAGAAAGGTTCTATTTAAGTATTCTTTAATTACAAGAACTGAGTTATTAAGTTGAAATTTTGACATAATAGCCCCAAGTTCTGACCTGTAGAAGGCAAAAACGTAGAGATTAAACTGAGATGATCTGGCAAGAGTTGCAAAACGTTATGAATTCACTGTATCACTGTTACTGCCTATAATTTAGAGCAGCTCTGGGTCCTTTGACAGGTTCGAGTTTTAACTTATAAAAAATTAAATTCTAGTCCGGGTAGCAGGTCTATATTTTTGTGTAAAAGCCCTCTTGTTGCTGACTGTATCAATGACCGTGTGGCTGCTGACTCTACTGGGAATAAATTACCTGTCCAGCAGAAAACAAGTGAGTCCTCTTCAGCTATGTCCACCTGGAGGAGGTGACCCCAACGTGTATTTTTTTTCCCCCCTTCATGTTTTTGCTCGTTTGGCGGTGAAAGCTGACGCCCGGTTTTATTTATTGTGCTAAATTAGAACTGTTACCGTCTCAGTGTCTCAAAACCTTGTTACACCATAAACACGATTCTAATTATTATTCGGGACCGCTGGCTCTCCTGGTGAGGGGATGAAAACTCGTCTGGAAGCTCCGCACAGTCTCAGGACGGACAACTTCCTGCCCGTCAGTCCAACATTTGTTTTGTTCCCCCTTACAACACAGTATAATAGAAGGTTCCTAGAGCCGTTTTTTTTCCTGAGGCAAAAAGATTCCCCCTGAGGGATGCACGAAGAAATAATTGTTAAAGTTTAACAAGTAAAATAAACCTCCAGTTCCGATTCATGCAAAACAGTCTTTGTGGCGAAAGAAATCCTACGAAGTTATTTTAGTTTGAGGACAACATACAGCCAGATCAGGTTCACAGCTTTTCATTTATTTTCTGTTTTGTGTCTTACCTGCTTTAAATATATGCTGAACAAAATATATTAAATAAATAGTTAATTGATGAACAGTTTTCCAATTTCAGGCTGTCTCACATCATTACAAAGAAATGTTACAGAAGTATCTTTGGCTGACCCTCTGGCAACTGTGTTTGTCTCTTGCTTTAACTCTTCATCATTATTTGAACCCTCATTATGCAAAAAGCCACATTTAAGAATCACAAACATTTAATTTGTTGGATTATGACTGATGGTCCCTTCAAGTGTATAATATTTAAATATTGCACCTGGAGCTGAATATAATAATATATGAATATTTTTATTTATTACTGTACAAATAAAGCATAATTTGACATTTTTATTGCACTTTAATCTTGAAGCCAGTTAAATTTATCCATCTCTATGCCACCAAAGCACTATAAAATAGTAACTATATAGCAATTATACAAGGAAAAAAGCAAGTTTATGACTCCACCCATAAAACTCAGATTATATTGAGTGCACATCTCATCAAATGTGACCTTCACCGAATTCACTCACATCTTTGCTAATCAAACGGCACTGTGGATGGATGATTGAATCTTCATTAGGAAAGGTCCTAAGCAAGTGAAGTAATCTTTGTCTGTACAGCAGTCATCAAAACAGCTGATGAAATTCTTTAAATACTAAAGAGTAGTGTTTCCTTTATTACCTCCTTTATCTCTATACACTGGACCATCCAGGAAAGGAGATAATCTGCTTCATCGTCTGAAACATATAACATGGGAGACAAGTGACAATCTTTTTAAAATATATGTTTATGTTTTGTGCTGTGGAAAAATATGTTCTAATTATGAAATATGCTTCAGTTACATCCATGTCTTTCACAGTATGATATAATTAACCTTTGACCTTGAGGAAACGTTAGTTCTCTAACTTTGGTCTCAGGTTACAGCAGGTGAGCAAAGGTCCTAACACACCTCATGAAGAAACAGACACTAGCAACTAAAACATCAACTGCCCATGTAGCAGTAGGTAAACCTGTAACACTGTCAGACCAGAACTGGTTTAATAGTCCAAGTTCATAACCAATCAGGACAAATACGAACAGTTGAGATCATTTTATTATTTTGTGAACATTCAAACGTTCGCAATTTAAAAGACAATCATGTAGCTAAAAATTAAACTGAATCTTTTCTTCCTCATTTCATTTTCAATGATAGAAAGACGATCTGCTTCCAGAACCTCCAAGAACGACAGGTGGTCAGTTTTCTGAAAACCCCTGAAAGAAGATTATACTTAAGCATTTCCAAACTGGTTCCCTCGGCAGAATTAGTATAATATTGCATATTTAAGACTAGTTCCAAATAATGTGATGAAATTATATGAAGTGATTAACACTAGAAACATAGTGGGGAGGAGGCAGATTGAACTGGTATCTGCTTCCCCGTGCCTACACGATTTTTAAAATACCACTCTCACACTCTCACACTTAACTTAGTGTTAAGTGTGAGAGTGTTTTTGAACTCATGATGAAAGCAAATTTGGACACAATAACAACTTAAGATAAAGAACGAAAAATAATTTAGATTTAGAAGTTATGTGCTAACATAAAAATTCATCATTACTGACATTAAAGACTTTCTATAACACACTGAATCTCCTCTTGTGCAAATCTTTTACTGCAAACACTACTGTTTGAGTGCTTTTGGTTGTTCTGTGGACTCAGTGTGTTTTAAAATTTGTATTTTGGTTAAACTCTCATCCACATAAACTAAACAGCTTGAAGCCCTTTCTCCTAAATGACTTGTCATCTTGAGTTGAGCAAACTCGAGAGCAGGAAAAGGATTTTTTGGGCAGTGTTACATCCCAGACTCAGGAGCCTTGATTTCCTGCTAACCATTTTCTTCGGTTTCAGATTCAGAATCTGACACCGGTTCCTGCCAGTCACCAACATCATCATCATCTTCATATTTATCATCAATACTGACAGTTCCAGCATTATGTGGCTGTAAATGACTGTTGAGATCTGTGTTTTTGCCTGGTTCTGGTCCCCCACGGTCCTCCCCATCTGTTTTCTGTTCAGCTGGGACACTGGGTGGAGGCTTTGTGTCAACATTGTCTTGATAAAGCTGTGACAACTTGGGTTTCTCCTCCTCCTCCTCTTCACTCTTAACAGGAACAGCAGTAATTGGGGACATGGTGATATTAACCTCCTCCATCAAATATAACTTCTTGTCTTCACAACCAGCCAGAAGTTCCTTCTGCTCCTCCTTTACATGGAGGGGCTCTGGATCCTGGTCCTCTTGGATACAGGGAATCTCTTCTGTGTGCTCGACATCTGCAGGAAAAAAAGAACAACAACCAAATATTGACTCATTCAAGAAGTTTGGAAATATCTGGTAAAATCATAATTCAATTCTGATTTGATCACCCTGTGAAAACAAGTTTCAAAATGCATATTTTAATGTGCACTTCAACTCAGTTGATATTATTTTATATTGTATTATTTATATAGTGTCAAACAGTCCCCTTAAGGCACATTATATTGTAAGGTAAAGACCCGACAATGACACAGAGAAAACGCCAACAATCAGACAACCTCCTATGAGCAAGAACTTACCATCAGTGGGAAGGAAAAACTCCCTTTTAACAGGAAGAAACCTCTGGCAGAACCAGGCTCAGGGAGGGGCGGCCATCTGCCGCAACTGGTTGGGTCAAAATGTTATTCAAAATGCTGCTTAGGCCCAGTCTTTCAGACAATAATAGCTGACACACCCTTCAGCACATCCATCTACTGTTCTATTAAGCCTCATGAGAAATGATCTCTGTGGAAGGGAACCTGTCAAGAAGCTATTGTTAAGGAAGGGAAACAGGGAGAAAAGGCTGAGGTATTAAAATTTACACAAAAACTGGACTGAAAATTAGTGGCAACAGGTCTGATGGAGGGAATCCGAATTTGAAAATGTTTGTTCAAATCATCAGCAGAAAATACAGAGGCGGTGAGGAGAGAGGTACAATGGTGAGAGTCTAGAGCCATCTGTAAAACACGGTGAAGTTTCTGTCATGGTTTGGAGCTGCATTACAGCCACTTGTTAATCTGTCATGTTTTGCCCATTACCCAGACCTTAGAACTACTGGAGCGCTGTGGGATCATCCCGGCAAAACCGAGCAAAAGCCAGAAACATGCAAAGAAGAGCTTTGACTGTTCTTTGCCTGAAGAACTATTCCTGAAGACTACTTAAAGAAATTACAGAAAGCTGCCTCAGAGAGTTCAGACTGTGTTAAAGAATAAAGATGGTCATGCCAAATACTGACTTTCAAGCCTGTAAGAATTGTTCAAACTCTGGTTTTGTCTCATATTTCCATGTATGTTCACACATATTTCAATAAACAAAGTATAAAGAAATTAACTTCTGCACAGTACTGGACATTTTTTTCCCTAAGAAGTCTAGCTTCCCACATCTAACACAATTTAATATGATGATATTTGCATGTTTCATATTTTAGTCTGTATATCAAGGAATAAATATTTACAATTACAATTTAAATGTGAGCTCAAAATTCAAGAATTTACTCAGTGGCCACCTATGCTCCACGACATGAGTAAAAGCGATTTTTAAAGCACTTTGTCAACCAGTGACATCATGACCATGTAGCAGGTCTAGGCAGTGCAAATGTTATGCAGTTCTCTCAGAAGCCTGACTGCAATATGCAAAAGTTAAAAAATGAGTGAAATGTCAGAATTTTGGAACGGGTCCTCATCTCTCATCTCCAGTTAGAGCCAATATTGGGAAAAATCCATATGACACCCAAACATACTGGAGACGGTGCAATTACAAAGTTATTGAATATACTTGATGTACAGTAAAAATTGTTTACACAAATGTGTGTCACTTACCTACACTTCTTTGCATCTGCACCATTTCAGACGTGGCTGATACCAGTTTTGGGGACTTCGAACCCACGGCGGTGGCTTCCACCAGGCGACCGCTCTTTTCTCCAGTGTGAACGCTCATGTGCCTCTTCAAAATCCCAGATTGTGTAAACCTTTTACTGCAAACATTACAACCGAATGGTTTCTCTCCTGTGTGGACTCTCATGTGTGCTGTAAGATTTCTCTTACACTTAAATGTTTTATTACACTTATCACAAACAAATGGCCTCTCTCCTGTGTGGATGCTTGCATGTCTCTTTAAAATAGCTTGCTCTGAAAATCGTTTACCACAAACATCACAGCTATATGGTTTCTCTCCTGTGTGGATTCTGATGTGCGTCCTAAGATTTCTATTACAATTGAAGCTTTTGCCGCAAACATCACAAATGAACGGTTTCTCTCCTGTGTGGACTCTCATGTGTCTCTTAAAATGGTTCCTTTGCCTAAATTTTTTACCACAGACGTTACAGCTGAATGGTTTCAAACCAGTGTGGACGGCTTTGTGCCGGTTCAGATCGCCGAGCTGTGCAAAACTTTTACTACAATCACTGCAACCAAAGGGTTTCTCTCCTGTATGGATTCGCATGTGTCTATCGATGGTATATTGATGTCGAAAGCTTTTTCCGCAAACATTACAACTAAATGGTTTTTCTCCGGTGTGGATTCTCATGTGTGCCTTCAGATTTCTCTTACTGTTAAATTTTTGTCCACAGAGATCACAGTTCAGTGGGTTCGCTTCTCTGTGATCTCTGGCCTGTGATGCAGCTTTTTGCTTTCCTCTACAACACGCACTATTAACCAAACAGTTCGAAGCCTTTTTTGCTGAACGGCGTGCCACATGCCTCTGAAGAGACTGCTTGTAAACAAACTGTTTATCACACTCAGAGCAGGTAAATTTCTTTTTGGTGGTTTTACAGTCCACAGTGTCTTTTACTACTGACTCAAGTGATTTCTTCTTCTTTAAACCCTTCTCATTTTTTTCAGTCCCACGTCCACAATCTGACAAAGGCAACTGCCATTCGTCACCATGAATACTGACATCGGTCTCATAGGATTCTGAAACTATTCCATCAGTTTTTGGTTGTAAATTAATATTTAAATCCAGGTTCTTGGCTGCTTCTAGTAATCCACAGTTATCAGTTTCTGTTTTTATCTGTTTTGCTGAGCTGCTGGTTGGAGGCTCTTCCTCTGTGTTGTTTTCAGATAATCTCTGATGAAGCTCTAAGGACTGTGACCTCTCTTCATCGTCTTCAGTTTTCACAGGAACAGCTGTGATTAGGACCTTGGTGATGTCAGCCTCTTCCTGCCCATTCAGCAGTTCCTCCTGTTCCTCTTTAATACGGAGGATGTCTGGATCCTGTTTGTCATGACTAGGGCTGCAGGAAACCTCTCCTTCAATCTGCAACACCTGGACATCTGCAGGATGTCCAGGTGTTGCCGCTGTAGCTGAAACACACACATGATTATGGAAACATATGACACAAATCCTATTAAAGTTTTTTAATATTACACAAATGATTTTGGAATCTAATACAAATTTTAAAATGAAAAAAACAAACAAACATCCACATACACAGAAAACCAAGTGTTTTCCACTGAAAACAGTGGTCATAGTTTCATGTTAAATATTTGTTGTATATTATAGACAGACTGATGTATGTCACTTACCTTCATCTCTTGTGTCTTGTGTCTGAACCAGCTGTGATGAGGGCCATGCAGATATGGCACCAGCCAATTGGAGATCTCTGGTTTGATCTGGTTGAAGACTCTTATTTCCTGTGTGGATGCTCATGTGTCTCTTTAAAATTCCTGGCTGTGAAAAGCTTTTTTTACAAACATCACAGCCGAACGGTCTCTCTCCTGTGTGGACTCTCATGTGTGTCTTCAGATTTCTCTTACAGTTAAATCTCTTACAACAAACATCACAACCAAATGGTTTCTCTCCTGTATGGACTCTCATATGTCTCTTGAAATGAATCCTTTGTCTAAATTTCTTATTGCAAACACTACAGCTGAACGGTTTCTCTCCTGTGTGCACATTCTGGTGTCTCTTCAGAGACCCTGGATGGGAAAATCTTTTATTACAAACATCACAGCCAAACGGTTGCTCTCCTGTGTGGACTCTCATGTGTCTGTTTAGATTATACTGATTTCTAAAACTTTGTTCACAAATCTTACAACTAAATGGTTTCTCTCCTGTGTGAACTCTAATGTGTGTCTTAAGATTTGAGTCTCTCTTAAATTTCTGTCCACAGAAATCACAGCTGAATGGTTTCTCTTCTGTGTTTTCTGTCATCTGTGACTCTACAGTGTCACTGTCTTCAGGTACAGAATCGGATAAAGCCTCCTGCCAATCATCATCAACGCAAACTTCAGTCTCATAAGAGTCTAAAGGCTTTCCATCAGTACTTGGATGTAGATGACTGTAAACATCTGGGTTCCTGGTTGATTCTGGTCCTCCAACAGTTTCTCTTTTTATCTGTTTGTCTGAGCTGCTGTTTGGAGGCTCTGCCTCTCTGCTGGCTTCAGCTGGTCCCTGATGAAGTTGTGAGAACAGAAGTTTCTCTTCATCACCCTGACTCTTCACAGCAGTGATTGCAACCTTGGTAATTTCAGTGTCCCCTAACCCATTTAGCTGCTGTCCCTCCGGAGTCATCAAGAGCTCCTCCTGTTCTGTCTTTATGTAAAGGAGGTCTGAGTCCTGCTGGTCCAGATTAGGGATGCTGGGAACTTCATTTTCAATCTGCAACATCTGCTGAACATCTGCAGGAAGCATTAAAACACATCTGTACATTATGCTCAACTGTCACTTTGCGTAGACGCAAAGAGCCATACCAAATTTGTAATTTCTTTAGTATTTTTTTTTTAAATGTAATTTGAAATTGATTTGTGATTTTGAACATTTGTGCAACATTCTGATTTTGGGGAATGACTTTGTTATCCATAAAACAGACACAGACACTGTGCTGGTTAGAGCTCAGCCAATGCAGTATTTATAACACCAATACGAATATTTGGCAACTTAAAAAAAATCAGATGTTTTATTTTCTTCCAACACATGATATCAAAACAGATTTTCCTAACACTTGTTATGCGTAGTTATTCATTTACTCTGCTCAGATCAGCTGGTTGCTGTGTTTGTGGGGTTCCAAACGTGTGCATTACACATGTTTGGAACAGGGAAGACACTTTTACTTTACTTCTACTTTACTTTATTTATATAGCACATTTAATAACAACAAATAACAACAAAGTGCTGTACAAATATTTAAAAAAATAATTAATTTTAAAAAAATGCAGACTGCCCTCTGGTGGACTGTCTATGCAACAGCAACACTTATAAAGTGTTTGAACTGTGTTCCTCCTGTCTCTTCTTCACTTGTTTAACTTTCAAGTATCATTTGATTTATCAGCCATTGTCAGTCTGATTGGCTGGCAAATAGCTAAGATCAGCTGATAATACCAGGCCATTGCAAAGTTTTAGTAGTAATCAGGCTGTCTCACTTTGTGATTTAAATTTAAAATGAGAGTTTTAACAACTGAAAAAAATTCTGATGAATATTGAAAAGCGTTATTTAAAAAAAGACTAAACAAATCTACTGTATAAAATGATTAGTGACAAGTATACATTATTAATTATCACTTCACTCTTTAATAATGCTTAATTAACACTTATGACTAAGTGTTATTCAATCAAGTTGTTATGGTGTCACTCACCAAGATCTCTCCTGACTTTTGCCGTCTCAGACCTGAACCGTGTGTGGTCATCAGGATGAAGGCTCTTTATTCGAGGCATCTCCACTGCAGAGCCGCTCACAGCTGGCTGAAATTATGATTGCACAAATGTCAATAATAAGTCGGTTACTCAATATAACCACTAAGAAACCTGAGTGTACATGTAGATAAGTTGCCACTTGGACAAGAAACAGTGATTGTAAAAAAAAATTACATGATTTTTTTAAGTGCCAATCCTGTATATGGGAATATTTTATGTGCAAAAACAAACAGCTGTTTGCTTTTAAGTGTTAAGAATGTCAAGATTCATTAAATAAATGCAATAAAAAACAGACAAGCTCATTCATTTTTATTTTTCTGTGAAACCTCAAAAGAAATAGTTTCACTTTAAAGTTGCCTACAATGTGTTTACGTTCCCTCTCTGAATCTACTGTTGCCTATTGCCTTTATTCATCTTCAAAAACCAGACACACACAAACCAGGGTCTGTATTCACAAAGCTTCCTACACAAAGAATTATTCCTCATGACATAATTCTAATAAAGTTATGACATTTTCTAAAAATGTTTCTGTATAGTTTAGACTAAACCCTAAATCTCTTTTTTAATATTTAAAAAAGAACCCAATGTGAAAAATGTTTTGAAATAGGATAGTTCACAAGTTCCTTAAGTTGAGGGGCAAATGGTAGAAACAGAAGTATTCTCTAGATGCTGAATGGCATGACGTTAATGAAACTGAATAATTCGTGCCGAGATGTTTGTCACTAGTCTAATAATGGATAGCTTTACAAGTCTTAAACATCATAAATCAGGTACTTTTTACACGTGAGATCAAATCTGTCTGTGTGCAGCTCATGAACTAAAATGAGTTCCACACCCCCTCAACTGCTCTCTGCAGAGTTTTCAAATACTAATGAGAAATAAGAATAAATAGAAAGATTTTCAGCAGGACTAAAAATTGTGTAACTTGCTTATCATTTTCACATTTAGCACAAAACATTGACGCCAGATGACCCAGCGCGCAGCCTCAGATCCTCAGGAGCCAGCACTCCTGTCGGGTCCAAAATCTAAAGGTGACCTCGACTTTGAAAAAACCTGCTGAGCAGATAAGGCTCACAGAATCAGTAACATCCTTTAAATTACTTCTATAATTCTCATTCTCACCCAAAGCACTTTGTAAAATTAATTTCTAATGTTTCTGCATATATAAAGTGCGAGGTTACTGGCTTGTGATTTGCATTCATATGGTGCATATGAATGCAATGGCAGCATTTCTATGATTATCTGTGCAAAAGGACAAAGTGATATAAAACGCTCTGAACTGCTCTGATATCTTCTAAGACTTTGTTTCGGCTCAAACACAGGACCGAGTTTAAGCCTCGGTTCAGATCATGTGTTAGTCATAAAACACACCGACTGTGTTTTGAGTCCCTTGAGAACAAATAACGAGGATAAATCCCCAAAATCCACAGAACACTTTTTGTTGTGCCAAAAAGTGATCGCCTACCAAAAACTGATTTCCAGTGTTTCTGTGTGTTTTCTTTATGTGTAATATCTTTACGTATATTGGTAAATAGACTTCGGTGAATATGGTTTACAAAGCGGTTTTATATATAATTTAAAAAGGACCTGTTTTTCAAGTATCTTTATAACTCGGTGTTATTGTACTTACATTATAACCAATCCGGTACTTTTTTGTCCACTTAAAATATGTTTACAGAACTATTGTTATATTTGTTGTCATTTCTGCTGTCCTCTTGGTCAGATTACTCTTAAAAAATGACATTTTTAACGTTAATGAGATTTTTTTTAACTGGATAAATAAAGGTTATACCAGAAATCAGCTTTTTGCAGACGATCATTTTTAGGCACAACACCGGTGTTGTGCCAAAAAGTGAATGTCTGCCAAAAACTGATTTCCGGTATTTGCCAAAAACTGATTGCTTTTATTTAAACTGCTATAAATAACTTGTTGGTCTATAATATGTGAAACATAAGTCAAATGTATCCCTCATGAATGATATCAAGTCATCTTAAGCAACAAACAACATTCCTGTAACAAGGTAGAAGCCGCAATCAGTTTTTGGCAGTGACTTTTATGTATCCTTTATTTATGCAGTTAAAAAAATTCTTGTTGACTTTAAAAATGTGTCTTTTAAGAGTAATCTGGCCAAGAGGACAGAAATTGCAACAAATGCAAAAATAGTTCTGTAAACATATTTTAAGTGGACAAAAGGGACCTGATTGATTATAATCTAAGTATAATAACACAGTTATAAAGATACTTGAGAAACAGGTAAATTTTTAATTTTATATATAACCGCTTTGTAATACCTGTCCACCAAAGTCTATTTAGCAACATACGTAAAGATATTACACATAAAAAACACACAGAAACATTGGAAATCAGTTTTTGGCAGGCAATCGCTTTTTGGCACAACACCGATCCATACAGGTAAAATCGGGACACCTGTTTGCTGTCAGATATTCGCAGGTAGGGTCATTTACCTGTGCAGGAGGAGGAAACAGCCAGCATCAGCCTGCCCGTCTTTCGCAGGGTCCTCCCGGGCGAGTTTCATTTCTCATCTCCGTGTTTTTGCTCCTTTATTTTACTATCCTCCTTGCCTCTGAATATAACTTCTCAAACCTCTAAAACACAAGATGCGTGACACGGAAATGAGGAGAAATCCCTCTACAAGCGAAACACAACACACGGCTAGTCAGTCCGACCTTTGTTTTGTTCCCCCCCACCCCCGAAACACAGTGCACCCAGTAGACGGTTCCTACCCCCGTCATCACCAGCAGTGATGTACGAAACAGTAATGTATTCGGCTGACAAAAATATTCCTATTGTCATTAGTAAATAAGATATTTTCCCCAGAAATCCTAAAAATTCTTTTAATATAGTAAATGAAAAATAAAAAAAATCAATGCCTGCTCTGTTTTTCTTCGACTTTCTTTGATAATAATTTTGAACAGTTTTTATGCATTATGCTTTAATGTGGTCAAATACTGAAAATAATATTCATATTTTTTAAGAAAGAAAAGAAAAGAAAAGAACAAAACGCATGTCTTCCTATATAGGCCACTTCACCTTGCTAGTACTGGGTTGGACAAACTTGCTGTAAACATTTTTATCATTTTGAGTGAAGTGCTCATTATCATGTTCACCAGTCTGTTAATGACCTCATAGTACCATACCACCCCATTAGAGCACTTCGCTCTCGCACTGCAGGCTTACTTGTTGTTCCTAGAGTATTTAAAAGTAGAATGGGAGGCAGAGCCTTCAGTTTTCAGGCCCCTCTTCTGTGGAACCAGCTTCCAGTTTGGATTCAGGAGACAGACACTATCTCTACTTTTAAGATTAGGCTTCAAACTTTCCTTTTAGCCCTGTTTGACCCTGAATCCTACCTTAGTTATGCTGCAATATTTCTTCTTCAGTCACCTTTCTCACTCACTATGTGTTAATAGACTTCTCTGCATTGAATCATACTTGTTATTACAGTTTTTCTCAAATGCTAAAACACATTTCACAAACGTTCCCACCATGTTCCCCAATGTCTAAACACAACACCCTTTTCTAAAGCTACATAAACACAACCACACCTTCCCACTGCAAAACTCAAACTTTCACACCAAAAGAACAGCTCGAAGCTTTCAAAAATGTAAACACTATACACATCATTACACACTACAGTAAAACAATTGAAAACACAATGCTTAATTTGTGAGAAGGTTCTTTGTTTCATAACTGCCAATGCATATTTTTCAAAACTATACAGTAACAGATCGTCGTAGATCTCTGCAGAGGATTAGGCATTTAGATTTGTGAGTTTCATATGAAGAGTATAAATCTATAGAAAATCCTGCATGTACGTACACTACTGTAACACAACTCAATGCAAAAACAGAATCTATTGCACACAACAGTACTCTTGAAAACATGATCAGGGTGTGAAGTTTTTTTATTTACTTTATTCACACCACACACACACCACAATCACTGTGCGGCATCATGTCGCTGAGCTGTATCGGGCCACATCACCTCATCCACATCGCAGGCTATATTGTCTCTCGCCAGGCACCGCGGGAAAAATGCCCTGGAATGGCGAATCCATCCTTGGAAGGCCTCCGCTGGGATGTCAACACAGGCCAGCTCCATTGCCCTTCGGAGGTTCTCTCTTGTGTATGGTTGTCTGTCATAAACCTTCCATCTCCACGATGAGAAGAACTCCTCTATAGGGTTCAGGAAAGGGGAGTAGGGTGGCAGACAGACGTTTAAAAAGTGGTCACTGTTGGTGGTGAACCACTCTCTGATTTGGTTTGTTCTGTGGAAGCGGACATTGTCCCAAATGATCACATAAATTTGATGTGCGGGCCCAGGATGGTGTTGTTGGTGATCCAGGAGGATGTCTTTTAGCTCCTCTAGGAAGGTGAGGAGACGTTGGGTGTTGTAAGACCCAAGGACAGCATGCTGGTGGACAAGCCCCTCCGAACCCATGGCCGCACAAAGGGTAATATTACCCCCCCGTTGGCCAGGGACCTCAGTGATGGCTCTTTGGCCAATGATGTTACGGCCTCTTTGCCTTCGTTTCTGCAGGTTGAAGCCAGCCTCATCCAGGAAGAGGTACTCATGAGGTCTGGCCATCGCATCCAACTGTAATATCCTCTGTGAAAATGCGAAAGTGCACAGGTGTTCAGAACAACAGTCAATCAGGTAGCACAGTATTGTCCAGAAGTAATGTAGGCCACTGAGCAACACAGTATGTCCACTAACTGTACTGTGAACATGGATGTATATTTACTTGCACATACTCGTAACGTAGGTCTTTGTGTCGCGCAGAGTTGCGCTCAAAGGGAACCCTATACACCTGTTTCATCCGCGTCTTTTGGCGCCGGAGAACTCGGTCTATTGTGGCCAAGCTGACATCGTCAACGCTCTAAAAGTTGACATTATCGGCAATGACTTTGTCTCTGATCTCCCGGAGTCTGATGAGGTTGTTCCCACGAACCATATCCACAGTGAGGGTTTCTTGTGCCGCTGTAAATATGGCAACCCTCCCACCTCTATGTGGCATTCTTTCAACTCTAAAGAAAGAAACATGTGTTGTCAATTGACATGTGTTACAATACAGTCACAACTGATTTGAAGCCAATAGCCTACTTTCACAGGTTTGTAAAACTGTATTGTGACAAAGAAAGCAATAGAGTACAATACCTGTTGTGTTGTCTGAATGCCTTGATAATGCTGGCCACAGTGAACCTACTCAGGTTTGGACGGACTCTTAGTCCTGCTTCAGCCATTGTCATGCTATGGACAATGACATGGTCAATGACTGTTGCTCGCATCTCGTTGACCTGCTCCTCTTCCTCCTCTCTGTCATGGTCCCCGTGCCTGCTCGGCTGGCCCTGTGTGGCTACATGTGTTGTTTTTGCCTCTCTCCTCTCTTCTCTCCCTCTCTCTCTACTCGCTGCCTTACTACTCATAGTGGGCTCCTGGCCTTCACCACCTGTAGGCAATCACCTGTGGCTCCTCACCTTGTTTGCTCTCGCTACTTAAGGCTGTGACTGAGAGCATCTCGCCGCTGGACTATTGAGTAACGCTCGTCAGTGCTACTTTAGCCTCAGCCAGTTTTTGAGCTCTCTTCGTGAAAGTTTTCCGTGTTAACTCTTGTTCTCTGTATACAGATTTCTCGTGCTTGGTTTGGAGATCTGGACACCTAAGCCTGTTCGTGAGTGCCGTAGTGAGAGTGGCGTGCGTGAGGAAAGGACCTTTCCAAGCGCCGCCCTGCCCGAGTGGGGTGGAGTAAGAGAGGACACTTTTCCCGATTCTTCCCTGTACCCCTGGGAACCCTGGCCCCTACTCCTTCACCAGTGTATAGTGCACCAGGAGTGTGTAAATAAAACCTGTTTTCTGTGATTTCAGTCTGCGCCGAGTCCTCCCTGCTCCCTCGTGACACTCTCATTTGAACTCCTCTTCCTCATTGACCTGCTCCTCTTCCTCCTCTCATTTGAACTCCTCTTCCTTGTTGGCCTGCTCCTCTTCTTCCAGGGCCAACTCTTCTCCCTCCTCTCCATCGAATTCTTCTTCCCCTGACTCTGCCTTCATCCATTATGTTTGTTTGGAATCTTCAGCAAACTGTGCACTCTGAACTTGCTTTTATACATGTGGTCACAGCATTAGCAACAAGTGTCTTCAATTTTGAATCGTTGTGTGTAATGAATGACGCCAGGTGTGTTCATTGTGTTCAAATATTGCTGACTGTGGCAAGCATGTTGCATCACATGAGCTTTCATTTGAGAATATGAGCAGAGTTCTTTTGCAACTTGTGTTTTAGCAAGGCAAAATGTGGTTAGATTTATGACAACGGAGGATTGTGTTCTGTGAATTGTGTCTTCATGTGACATGTGTTTATGATATTGGTAAATGATGGCTAGATTTAGTAAATGTGTTTAGACAACTGGTCATTTGGTTTAGAGGTTTGGCGTTTGTGTTTTAGCATTTGAGAAAAACTGTAATCTCTGTCTCTCTTCCACAACATGTCTTTATCCTGTCTTCCTTCTCTCACCCCAACCAATCACAGCAGATGGCCCCGCCCCTCCGTGAACCTGGTTCTGCCGGAGGTTTCCTCCTGTTAGAAGGGAGTTTTTCCTTCCCACTGTCACCAAAGTGCTTTCTCATAGGGGGTCATATGATTGTTGGGTTTCTTTCTGTATGTCTTATTGTAGGGTCTACGTTACAATATAAAGCACCTTGAGGTGACTGTTGTTGTGATTTGGTCCTGTGTAAAACAAATTGAATTGAAGTCCCCAGACCTGAGTGCATCTTTGATGTAAATGGTATTGACACTGAAGTAGCTACTTTTCAAAAGTCCAAATAATAAAAAAGCAGCTCCTGCACCATCAACGAGTACTATACACAGGCAATATAATATAATATTTTATTTAGTTAGTTAGTTTCATCCAAGTAAAGGAAATGGACAAAGAACAGTGTAATAGATTCTGCTGCTTCTCTTTTACTGTAAAAATCCAACAGCACTGCCATCCTACATTTGTCTATCTACGTCTATGACCTGAGGTTCTCATACTGTCATCAGATTCCAACAAGAAACAAACAAGTCGAACTTAGCAAAAAAGCAAAAGAAAAATGAGATAAACTAAATACATATTTCGCAAAGTAAAACATATTCTAATCATGCAGATTTTATGAACAGCAGAGTGGTAAATGTTTTTTTTCTAAAAGGCATGAGGTGTTCCTTTTAGACACTCCACAAATTGTAAATTAAAATCCAGTGACTGCTTTTGAAATTGCTGGTTTGAAGCTTTTTCAAATGATCATCTTCTGAGTCGGCTTTTCTAGAAGTCACTGCTGCAGTGGTTCACTTACATTTTCTAACCTGGTCTCTGATTGACTTCTCTGTGTTTTCAGTGTGGAGAAATCATAAATGTTGAGGTGGAAAGCTGAAACCAAATAAAAGACTTTGAGTCTCCAAAGTATTTTTATATTGTTTAATGAACCTTTGAAAAGGGATCGGATACAAACCGAACAAGGTCTGTGAAGGCCTGATGACGAAGGCTAAAGTAAGAGAAACTCTCAGCATTTAAAGCACAATGTCTGCAATTCATCATCAAACAAAACGTGGTTTACTCAAGCAAACCACAGAAGAACTTCCTCCTTCTCTATAGAATCTCATACAGGGAGAGGATGTTTCACAGCTCCTCTGTGTATACACAAGTCAGATGACTGCTACACATTGAACAAAGAAGACTATCACATATCAGCAATTTATATGTGTAAACATTATACATTAGTGATCATCTTGTGTTCTTCTGCTACAGGAGTGTTTGTGTCTTATATTAGTTTGATTTATATAGTTGCAACTTGATTAATATCAAAGTACATTTTATGAATGCAAGTGTTTGCCTTCAACTGCATGCGATCTTATTTCTGTATCTCATATTTTAAATCACTTTTCTACATTTCTTAGACAGTCAGCAGTCGCTTTGCATCACATTTTATTTAAAGTCGTATGCTTAATATCACAACTGAAAAAAAAGCTCTTCAATGTGCTCTGCTCTGCTTCTCAACCCCCATACAGAGCTTTTATTTCCATGAACAGTGTTTCCAAACATGTCCTGTTACTTTTAAAGTGACAGCTGCATAAATTAAAGTCATATTTGCCATTTTTTCTAAGCAAACTAGGCAGAAAGTTTCCAACAAAGCAAACATTTATCTGGACATCTGGACATGGTGAGATCAGGCGAGGCCAATTTGACATTGTTATGTTAGTCACCCTAACCCTAACCCTAACCCCCCTGGGTACGAGACCTAGACCAGCAGAGAAAGACCAGAGGGAGGGGTGTCGGGGGCAAGACTTTATTAATATGTAAGACTACTTTCTTCCATTTGCGCAACATCTCTAAAATTAGAAATATCCTGTCGCTTAGTGACGCTGAAAAACTAGTTCATGCATTTTTTACTTCCAGGCTGGACTACTGTAATTCTTTATTATCAGGATGTCCTAAAAACTCCCTGAAAAGCCTTCAGCTAATCCAAAATGCTGCAGCAAGAGTCCTGACAGGGACTAGAAAGAGAGAGCAGATTTCTCCTGTTTTGGCTTCCCTTCATTGGCTTCCTGTTAAATCCAGAATTGAATTCAAAATCCTGCTCCTCACATACAAGGTCTTAAATAATCAGGCCCCATCTTATCTTAATGACCTTGTAGTACCATATCACCCTATTAGAGCACTTCGCTCTCGCTCTGCAGGCCTACTTGTTGTTCCTAGAGTATTTAAAAGTAGAATGGGAGGCAGAGCCTTCAGTTTTCAGGCCCCTCTTCTGTGGAACCAGCTTCCAGTTTGGATTCAAGGTTCAAGGTTCAAGGTTCTTTATTTGTCACATGCATAGTTATACAAGTATAACACACAGTGAAATGTATCCTGACACGATCCTCGACATGTGCAAAAACATGGGGGGGGGGGGGGGTAGAGGAATAACATTATAAATATATATATATAGTATATACATTGGGTGAATGTGCAGTAGAAGCAGCAGCAGCAGGTGAATTCTGTACATTAATATGAATAGACATCTGACTATTTTACAGAATGGACACTATAAACATATTTAAAGTTAAAGGAAGTTAAAGGAATTGAGTGTTTGGAGGAGAGTCTCAGTCAATTATAGATGATGTGAGATGGTGGGTGTGTGTGGGGGGGGGGGGGGGGGGGGGGGTTAGGGTCCGGATGGCTTGAGGATAGAAGCTCTTCTTGAGTCTCTCTGTCCTCTGGATTCAGGAGACAGACACGATCTCTACTTTCAAGATTAGGCTTAAAACTTTCCTTTTTGCTAAAGCATATAGTTAGGGCTGGACCAGGTGACCCTGAATCCTCCCTTAGTTATGCTGCAATAGACGTAGGCTGCCGGGGATTCCCATGATGCATTGAGTTTTTCCCTTCCAGTCACCTTTCTCACTCACTATGTGTTAATAGACCTCTCTGCATCGAATCATATCTGTTATTAATCTCTGTCTCTCTTCCACAGCATGTCTTTATCCTGATTTCCTTCTTTCACCCCAACCGGTCGCAGCAGATGGCCCCGCCCCTCCCTGAGCCTGGTTCTGCTGGAGGTTTCTTCCTGTTAAAAGGGAGTTTTTCCTTCCCACTGTTGCCAAAGTGCTTGCTCATACGGGGTCATATGATTGTTGGGTTTTTCTCTGTATTTATTATTGTGCAATCTACTGTACAATATAAAGCGCCTTGAGGCGACTTTTGTTGTGATTTAGCGCTATATAAATAAAATTGAATTGAATTGATTCAACATTAACTTTAATGTTAATAGAGCTTCTTTGGCATTATTAATGCTGAGAACTAATAGCCTTACGGTGAGCTCACACTGTGCTTTGCTACAGGTCCAAGCACATTTCAGTTGTTCTGAACATCTCAGCTCGAGCACACTGAAGTTAGCTGATCACCCAGTGTGAGTATACTCTCAGTGTATTCATGTTAACCTATAGCTAGAGGTTTCTAGTATGATTTAATACAGGCTCTGGTCATTGGTTCCTAAAGTTAACACTGAAAATAAATACTGCATGTATTTCCAGATCAGTTCCCATTATAGCTTTGCTTTGAACAATGTTGCATATTTAAGAGATGTAACCGTCATACTGTAAACACAGATTTGGTTAAGGCAAAATTTTCCAATTAAAAAAGCCCCCAACAAACTTTGATTAATTTTTCATCACAACCAGAGGGCGGTATTTAACATGATCACAACAAAACTATTTCCCTCAGGTATGTCTTGAAATGTTTTTTACATTTAAATCTTTCATCATATTAACAACTGAATGTTCTTATGTGTGGATACTCTGGTGTCTTTTTAGATCCTCTACTCGTAAATATCTTTTCTTACAAACATCACAACCAAATGGTTTCTTTCCTGCGTGAATTAGCATGTGTCTTTTCAGTATTCCTAGCTGTGCAAACTGATTGCCACAAACTTCACAAACAAATGGTTTGTCTCCTGTGTGGACTCTCATGTGTGTCTCATAATTCCTCTTATTGTTAAATCTTCTATTACAAGTGTCACAACCAAATGGTCTCTCTGCCATGTGAACTTTCATGTGTCTCCTTAAAATTCCCATCTGTGAAAATCTTTTACTACAAACATCGCAACCAAACGGTTTCTCTCCTGTATGGACTCTGGTGTGCATCTCAAGATTTCGCTTAGTGTTAAATCTTTTACCGCAAACATCACAACCAAAAGGTCTCTCCCCTGAATGGACATTCATGTGTCTCTCGAAATACTTTTTCTGGGTAAAATTTATACCACAAATACTACAGTTAAATGGTTTGTCCACTGCATGCACAGTCTCATGTCTTTTGAGATCACCTAGTTGTGAAAATCTTTTATGACACACCCCACAACCAAACGGTTTCTCCCCCGTGTGGAGTGCTTTGTGCATCTTCAGATTTCCCTCTTGGTGAAATCTTTTGCCACAAAAATCACAACCAAATGGTTTCTCTCCAGTGTGGAGTCTTTTGTGCATCTTCAAATTTCCCTCTTGGTTAAACCGTTTTCCACAAAACTCACAACTAAATGGTTTCTCTCCCGTGTGAATTCTCATGTGTGTCTTGAAATTTAAACTCTGTGTGAATCTTTTGTCACAAACACTGCACGTGAAAAGCTTCTCTCCAGTGTGGATTCTCATGTGTGTCTTAAGATAATACTGATCTCTAAATTTTTTTTCACAAACATCACAGCTAAATGGTTTCTCTCCTGTGTGGCCTCTCATGTGTCTATTAAAGTTGTACAGATCTCTAAATTTTTTTTTACAAACATTGCAGCTAAATGGTTTCTCTCCTGTGAGGACTGTCATGTGTGACTCTGCATTTTGCTTCACCCTAAAACATTTCTTACTAACCAAACAGCTGGTAGACCCTTCTGCTGACTCCCTTCTCATATCACTTTTTACTTCCGACTCATCAGTACCGCTCTCCTTCCAGCCGCTGTCACTGTCTTCTGTTTCAAGTTCAGAATCTGACCAATGTTCCTGCCAGTCATCATCGTCGTCTTCATCATCGTCATCATCAATACTGACTTCAGTTTCATAAGAGTCTGAAGCCTTTCCATCAGCCCTCGGCTGTATATGACTGTTCAGATCTGCGTTCCTGGCTGTTTCTGCTGCTTCACAGTCTTCTGCATCAGTTTCTGTTTTTATCTGTTTAGCTGAGCTGCTGGTTAGAAGCTCTGCCTGGAAGAACTTGGGTTTTTCTTCATCATCTTCACTCTTTATGGAAACAGCAGTTAATGGGAACCTGTTGATGTTATCCTCTTCTGGCCTATTAAGCTGTTCTCCCTCACATCCAGGAATGAGCTCCTCCTGTTCCTCCTTAATGTGGAGGAGGTCATCATGGCATGAGCTCCAAGGAACCTCTTCTTTAATCACCAAGATCCGCTGGACATCTGCAGGGAGCAATAAAGACACAAGCACAGCTGTGACTGTGTACTGACACATTTCCTTAGACCTCTTATTAATATTTAGAGCAATATAAATATATTTTTTTGCAACCTTTTCTTGGAAACCGAGTAAAATTAATAATTGTGTAATTATGTTCATTTTCACCTTGCTTTATCAAAACACTGACAAGGGCTTTAAAAAAATGAAAGACTATGTAGACCAAGTTATACATTTCCATAAAAAGTGTAAGATATTTAGATCTTCTAACATTTGATCTGAAGATATCCGCAGACTTCAAATATTAGCCTTTCAATTGAGTAACAAAAAATAAATACAATTTTTTTTTTAAAAAAAAGAAAAAAGGATTATTTATTAACAGATATCTTCTCATATTCATGTATGGGGGGATTTGACCAGGAGAAAGATCAAATGAAATGATTGAAAACATATAAAGAGCTTATACAAGTCTTATCAGAACTTCTTTTCAAAGAGTTAATCATGAAGATATTTACATTTATACGAGGAAGCTTCTGATCATGCATGGAGGGTTTCACCCCAAGTACGGCACCTAGAGACAGTACACTAAGCGGAAGGAAGGAGGCCGGGGACTGGTCAGTGTCAGTACCACAGTCCAGGATGAGACAAGTACAGGTGGCCAAAAGATGGCCATGACACCTCAGGCAGCAGAAACCCAAGAAAGAGGAGGAACCATCATGGAAGGACAGGTCCCTGCACGGTATGTACCACCAGCAGATAAAGGAAGTGGCTGACATCCAGAAATCCTACCAGTGGCTGGACAAACTCGGACTGAAAGACAGCACAGAGGCACTAATCATGGCAGCACAGAAACAAGATCTGAGCACAAGATCCATAGAGGCTGGGGTCTACCACACCAGGCAAGACCCCAGGTGCAGGTTGTGTAAAAATGCCCATGAGACAATCCAGCACATAACAGCAGGGTGCAAGATGCTAGCAGGCAGGGCATACATGGAATGCAATAACCAAGTGGCTGGTAGTGGAGTAGAGGTCCGATGGAGGTCAAAATAGGAAACGTCCCCTAGGGTGGTCAAGAATGGCCAAGCTGAGATCATGTGTGACTTCCAGATACAGATGGACAAAATGGTGGTGGCTAACCAACCGGACATAGTGGTGGTGGACAAACAGGAAAAGATGTCCATAGTGATAGACATAGCGATACCGAAGGACAGCAAAGTCAGGAAGAAGGAACACAAGAAGCTGGAGAAATACCAAGGGCTCAGAGAAGAGCTCAAGAAGATGTGGAGGGTGAAGGTAAAAGTGGTGCCAGGGGTAATCGGAGCAATAGGTGCCGTGACCCCAAAGATTATTCACAGGACCCTCAAGCTCCCAGGCCTCTGGTAGAGGACCCGAGCTTGAAGGATAAAGACCGCCTGCAGACGCGAGAGCTGAATTTTATTTGATTTCTTTTATTAACTGCAAAAATAATGTTTGCTAGATCAAATGAGCCAAATTCCTGATACCTGCAAGCTGTGAAGCAGCAGCAGAAGAAGACAAGCCTGGAGGCTCTCCCTCGGTTTTCTCTTCAGCTGGGCTCTGATTACTCTGTGAAAACTGGGGTCTATCTTCATCATCTTCGCTCTTCACAGCAACATCAGTGACTGAGAACCTGATGAAGTCAGCCTCGTCCGAGTCATTGAGCAGATCCTTCTGTTCCTCCTTAATATTGCCGAGGTCCAGACTCATGCTCCACGGAACCTCTTCCTCAGTCTGCAACATCTGCAGGAAACACTGAAACACACATGCACACTGTGTATTCAAACAGGTCCTCAGTGCATAAATTGCAGGTATAACTATTTGAAACTGTAATTACACAATTAATTACACAAATACCTGTACCACAAAATTATTTTTTTTAAAAAGGTTGTTTTTTGCCAATGCACACGTTTTTGCCATCTGAGAATGATTATAAGTATTTACCATCGCCTGTTGGAAGGCAACCTGTCTGGCTCTGACTCTTGCTGACTGCGATGACTCTCACACAGATTATTGAAAGGTTTCAATGAACTGTCATGAAATTCATGAAAGCAGACAGATTGCCAGCATGTTGGAATCAATCAGTCAACTCATCCACTCTATCAATGGGGAAACACTCAAACCTGAGTTTCTAAAGTCTGTGTCAGGTATGTTGACTTTCAGAGGTCAGCGATTTCTAAGTAGTGAGCACACAGAACGGCACTCATGTTTCGTTCTTTCTTTAACTTCTCCATAACAGAAAGATGACTTACTTTATACCTTAATAAGCACTTTTACATAACACATATCTGTGAGTGCAGCTATTCACAAGTCTGTCTTAGTATGTGAAAGTTACAGTATATTAGAGTTAGTTAAACTAATATGCAGAGTATCAGTACAATCAAACACAACAATACAAACGGTTTAACATGCCAGAATTAAAGCTTTCATCCACTTAGCACTATCTGATTAGCTGTGACACTTAACCTCAGTATTAAATATAAGATGATGCCAAAATGCAACAGCACAGAACGGACTCACAGAAAACTTCAGTAAAGGCGGAAAACTGTATCATTTCTCCAGCAGGACGTTATAGGGCAATAAATTTCACTTTATGTATGTTTCTATTTACTTAAAATTACAAAACATGTAATGACGTGATAATGCATTAAACAACATATTACAGACAGGTTGGGCGTGTAATTATCTGTGTATGAGCTGCTTCTTTCTGCAGCTTCACCTCAGCAGAGCCACGTCCGCCCTCACACTAATATCTGACTTCTCTTTCACACCTGCACTGCATAACGTTTTTTATTGAGGTCGAAGGAAATGATTAAAAAAAGAGGTAGGACATTATTATTACTATTATTATTTGGCTTAATCGACCACGCCCACAGACTTCTCCTCGGGATTTCCCGAGTGCCACGTCTCCTCCTTACATAATGTCTCTGAGCACATGTGCTGCCTGCTGCAGGTTTTCACCCGTGCACATGAGCAGCTACCAAAGAACAAACTGCATCCACACACAGAAAGAAAAAATTACCTGTGCAGCAGACCCTGACAACTTCAGCGTCACTCTGACCTCTGTCCCGTCTTCACTGACGCCCACCTGGGTGAGCCGCTTCCGGCGGATGCCTCTCCAGGTTTGTGTGTGTGACGCTCCGAAAATTTATTCCGTGTTAATCAATCACGAGGATTTTCCTGCATCTGTCCGCAGCATCGATCCAGCAGCAAGAAGGCCAGCTACATGACAGCAAGTCCCGCTTTTATTTTCTTCCCTCCTGCAACACAGTCCAGACAACAAACGGTTCCTACGCCCGTGCTGTGTCATCATAGAAGATGACCAGCATTATGACGGTGTAAGTATAAAACAAAGTCAGTATTAGAGTCATATTAAACTGCTAAGTCATGATGAGTCATTAAAGCCCACACTCCTATTGTATTTGGTGATGCACTGGATTATTTTAGATACTCCTGGATAGTTTCACATATAAAAAATATGGTACAATTTAAATTTGTTCATTCATATATTATTTTTTAAATCTTAACTAGCAACTAAACGTTTGTACTAAATATTAAGTGAAGTATTTTAACATGGAAATACATAACATCAAGTACATAAAAACCCGAGTCAGACAAAAATAGAGAGGTGAGTTTGAGATGGTTTGAGCATGCACAGAGGAGGGATAGTAAGGAAAGGATGTTAAATATGGAGCTGCCAGGCAGGAGGAAAAGAGGAAGACCTCAAATAAGATTCATGGATGTGGTGAAGGAGGACATGCAGAGAGTTGGTGTGACAGGTAGATGATCCACCGTGGAAACCCTAAAGGTCCTAAAGGGAACGGCCAAAAAAAGAAAACATAAAAAGTTAACTTAAATTTAATACTTAATTAAATTTACTTGGTTACTTTCCACTACTGTATTTTCTTTTTTCTTATGTATTTTATTTTGTTGATAATCAACAATGTTACTCAGAGGGACAAGCAAAGCATCATTTGCACATAGTTAAAAAGAAACAGATAAAATGCTGAATAAAGCTTTGGATAATATGATATAACAGACTGTGTTTGTGTCACTTTCTGAAAAGAAAACCACAAAAGAAAGAAAAAACATACACAAACAAGTTCATCTCACTCCAGTCTCAACTTTAATCAAACCAACAGCAAAAAATATGGAACCACAGATTCACCCTATCATCATGAGAGACAATTTCAGGAGCCTCTGGTTATTGCATAGTAATGATTACTAGGCAGTATATTTTCCTTTGCAACCAGGACATGGGATGAATGAATACAAATTTTATTAATCAAATGCATTCTGACTTCAGTGTACTGGTTTGAATCACAAGGTTGAGTAGGTGACCTGTGTACTTTATCAGCCTCATAGCAAGTAACACTTGTTAATGGGATGGCTCATTGGTGGACTGGCAGTGTTGCCTCACAGCAACAAGATTCTTGGTTGAGATCTTAGAGTATCCACGTTCTCCCTGTTCCTGAAGTCAGCTACTCCAGCTTTCTCCCAAACACATGCACATCAGGAACATCTGTGATTGTAAATTAGCTAAGAATTTTAGTTAAATAATGCCTCTAAAGTGTACAGAAAAGCATCATATATACTACATGTTCAACTGATACAAACTACAAAACTGTACTGTGTAGAGAATCCTAACCAAAGCAGTGATTTGCTTTTGCAAATGTGTTACCCATTTACAGTATACTGTTACATATTGGTTTGGTGTATATAAAAATGTCTTTCATTATTGTACCTGTTATTGACAAGAGGATAACCTAAGTGTGCAGGTTTCACTATACAGTGCTGTGTCAAAGTATTTGCCATCTTCCTGATTTTTTAAAGAATAAAATGAAATAGATTATAATAGAATAGAATTTTTTTTCACTACTGATGCCCAGACCCTAACTACTACTCATTACTGCCCTCAGTCAAGCTCAGAGTTTATGATTCAAGAGAAAGAAAGAGACTGGGCAAAAATGTCATTCATGGGGCAGCTCCAAGGAGCAAACCACTGCTGACCAAAAAGAACCATAAATTCTGGACTTAAATTACATACGCTCTTAAATAGGCCGTTCATGATGGAAAACCCTGCACTGTTGCTGCCAGTGGTCCTTAACCAGTTATTAGGTTAAGAAGCCAACTACTCTTTCACATAGGGTCAGGTTTGGATAACTTTTTTCCTTAATAAATAAAATCATAATTTAAAAAAAACTGTATTTTGTATTTACAATTGTCATCTAGGTCTAGTATTAAAATTTGTTTAATAATCTGAAACATCTAAGTGTTACAAATATGCAAAAAAGTAAGAAATTGTGAAGGAGGCAGCACTACACATTATGCAATTGCACAAATCTGGTTGCTATGGCAACTTCACTAATAGACAACTTCAATTTGTTACATTTTGAAAACAATTATGAACTCCTGTATAAATGATTTACGTAATTGGTTTCTAATATTAATTTGAAGATAAACATGTTTTAATAAAGGAGATGGTGATATAAATGAATTCATTGTTTAGCAGGAAAGCAAACATCTGTTTGTATTTTTGACGAGTTTGCCTTTAATACATGTCTGCATAAAGGTTTGATGTTCTGTAACCTAGCACCACCTTTAATAGAACAGATAGGATGCATCAGGTTGCTGTGACGATAATTAAGTTTCCTAGCAATTGTTGCTAAGGAACCTGGTGGCTCCATGGCTCAGTCTACTTAAAAGAATACTTGGGCCAAGATTCATGTTTTCTTTCACTAATTGAGCAATTCTGACTCTACTTTGCATCCATCACACAGAATAAGACTTTTGCAGCACTAAGTAATTAGACAATTTTTGCTTTACTTGATCTGAAAAATAAATATTCCATCAATTAACATAATTTAATTTGCTCCACCACCTTCATGAAAAACACGTGGCCTGTCAAAGATGGCAGTGTCAATATTAAATATTAACAAATATTTTAGGATTTTGCACAAATTACAACAACAGTCACTTCACTTTGTTTTATATTGTAAAGTAAAGACCATACAATAATACAGAACAAAAACCCTTGGTGACAGTGGGAAGGAAAAACTCCCCTTTACCAGGAAGATACCTCCATAAGAACCAGGTTCAGGGAAGAGCCAAATTTATACAGAGCCAAATCACAACAACAGTCACCTCAAAGCACTTTATATTGTAAGGTAGACCCTACAATAATAATAGATACAGAGCGCTGTGACAGTGGTCCAGGGTGTACCCTGCTTCTTGCACTAAGACAGCAGGGATAGGCTCCAGCGACCCTGGAAAGGATGGGTGGAAGAGAATGGGTGGAAGAACCCAACAATCAGGTGACCCCCTATGAGCAAGCACTTTGGTGACAGTAACTGAAAGCTCTGCCTCCCACTTTACTTTTAAATACTCTAGGAACAACAGGTAAGCCTGCAGTGTGAGGGCGAAGTGCTCTAATGGGGTGATATGGTACTATAAGGTCATTAAGATAAAACAGGGCCTGATTATTTAAGACCTTGTATGTGAGGAGCAGAATTTTGAATTCAATTCTGGATTTAACAGGGAGCCAATGAAGGGATGCCAATATAGGAGAAATATGCCCTCTCTTTGTAGACGCAAGTCTACACAAAAACACCACTGTGTGTTGGAACAGGAACAGGAAGTGATTCTTTACCGCAGAGAGAGAGACCACCAAGTGACAGCGCCACCCAAAGGAGGGTTACCGGTTACTGTAGGACAGGGGTGGGGGAACTCCGGGCCTCAAGGCCTGGTGTCCTGCAGGTTTTAGATCTCACCCTGGGTCAACACACCTGAATCAAATGATTGTTTCATTATCAGGCCTCTAGAGAACTTCAAGACATGTTGAGGAGGAAATTTAGCCATTTAAATGAGCTGTGTTGGATAAAGGACACATCTAAAAACTGCAGAACACAGGCCCTTGAGGCCTGGAGTTCCCCACCCCTGCTGTAGGACCATGATGGGGGGCACTTGGACAGAGCTCCTCCAGGCCCAGATAGAACAAAAAGTTCCTATCTTATCCCTAGATTTGAACACAGAAGCTTTTTGCTGTGAGACAACAGGTCTATCCACTGTTACACTTTAATATTATTTTAAAATTCACAAAGATGATGTTGCCATTAGCAGGAAATGCCACTGTTATGTAAAATGGTGCATGGGTGAATGTTTCTAGAAACAAAACGGAGTTTATAGAACTGTGCTGGTCAGACAGTCTTGGTTGTTAGATTATGTTCCAGAACAGTTTACCGAGTGACCATGCAGCATCCACCAAAAAGCAAACCTTTGGATGATATAACAAACTAAGCATCAGGAGACTAATTTGTTCTCATCAATACAATCACTGGAGCCATGCGGTCAGAATGCATATGAGTGACAGCTTCCTTCAGTTTTCTACCAGAGAGTTATGTGAATGGGTCGATTTTAATCCCGACCTAGCCTGGTTTTGTTGCCTAAAACTAACCAAATGGTTGTGTTATCAAAAGACATCAAAACTTAGATTTGAAATAGACTTTTAAAAGAAAGTGATATGTTAATTAAGTTAAAAAATGTTGGTTTTTGGTTTCACAAAGAACCCAGTCTCCTGGGACAAAAGGCTGTGAGTGACCCACAATGAATTCCTCCCTGCTTTGACTCCCTCACTTTTCATGCCACTCCACCTGATGCACAGACTTTCTAGCAGAACATCATGAAAGCGACATCTCCATACTCTTACTGCAGACTTTATTTAATTGATCCTAGCTTAACTAAAGCCAAAATTGCACAGCTTAGATAATCTGCATATTTTCTAAACATTCAAATCTTCTTTTGAAACTGATACTATGAAATTTCATAAATATTTCCCCACGATTACATGACAGCGTCTCATGTGCCTCTTCAAGCTTCCCTCTTCATTAAATCTGATGACACAAATGTCACAACCAAATGGTCTCTCTCCTGTGTGAATTCTTAAGTGGTTCCTAAGATTTCTGTTAGACTTCAATCTTTTGCCACAAACATCACAAACAAATGGCCTCTCTCCAGAATGAACACGCTTGTGTGACTTAAGATTCCCCTTACAATTAAACCTTTTACCACAGATGTCACAAGTGAACGGTGTCACTCCTGTGTGGATTCTCATGTGCCTCTTCAAAATCCCTGACTGAGAAAAGCTTTTACTACAAACAGCACAACCAAATGGTTTCTCTCCCGTGTGAACACTCATGTGTATCTTAAGGCTTCTGTCACACTTAAGTCTTTTACCACAAATTTCACAAACAAATGTTTTTTCTCCCGTGTGGATGGTCATGTGTAGCTTAAGATTTCTGTTACAAATAAATCTTTTGCCACAAGTATCACAACAAAATGGTCTCTCTCCTGTGTGGACGCTCATGTGCATCTTGAAATGTGTCCTCTGTGTGAATTATTTGTCACAATCAGCACGTTTGAATGGTTTCTCCAGTGTGAACAATCATGTGTCTCCTTAGATCCCCTATTTTTGAAAATCTTTTAGGACAAACTTCACAGCAAAACGGCCTTTCTCCTGTGTGGATACTCATATGTGACTTTGGAATCCTGAGCTGTGAAAATCCGTTGCTACAAACATCACAAACAAACGGTCTTGTGCCAGTGTGGACACTCATGTGCGTCTTTAAATGTATCCTCTGTGAGAATTTTTTATCACACAAACTACAACCAAATGGTTTCTCTCCTGTGTGAACTCTCATGTGTGTCTTAAGACTACAATGATACCCAAATGTTTTTTCACAGATGTTACAACTAAATGGTTTCTCTCCTGTGTGGACTCTAATGTGGACCTTAAGATTTGCATTTTTGGTGAATGTTTGTCCACAAATATCACAACAAAACAGTTTCTCTTCTGCATTTTGCTTCACTTTAAGGCATTTCTTATTGACCAAACAGCTAGAATTCCCTTTTTCTGATTGACATTGTCTGTGCTGCTGAAGAGACATTGCAGAAAAACTGGTCACCACACTCAGAGCAGCTAAAGGATTTTTCAGCGGCCTTACATCCCACATCACTATTTACCTCTGATTGACATGGCCCACTCTCCTTCCAACCCCTTTCACCATCTTCAGTTTCAGATTCAAAATTTGAAAAAGGTGCATGACATTTAACATCGGCTTTAACTTCTGTCTCGTGAAAGTCTAAAGCCTTTCCAGTAGCATTTCCTTGTAAATTAGCATTTGGTTCTAGGTAGGAGCCTGGTTCTGGTCCTCCCCCATCCTCTTCATCTCTTTCTGCTTTAATCTCCTTAGCTGAGAAGCTGGTTGGAGACTCTGTTTGTCCTGTGCTTTGATGAAGCTGCGTGAACTCTGGTTTCTCTTGATCATCTCCACCAGTGAATGGAAACTTGATGATATCAGCCTCATCCAGACTGTTACGCTTCTCTCCCACCTCTTCCTCTTTTATGTGGAGTGGGTCTGGGTCCTGCTGGTCCAAACTTGGAGTCCAAGGAAGCTCTTCTTTAACTGGCAACATCTGCTGGACATCTGCAGGGAACAGTGAACCATCTTGAACCATCCTCAGTTCAAGATCTATTATCAAATGTACTCTAACTTGCTGGTTAAAGTCAGGTCAATTATTAGTTAGCCAGTTAGAGTACATTTGACAATAGATCTTGAACCACTGGGTCACATGACAAAAGCAATAGATTTATATTTGAGGAAAATAAGGATAAGTGGAAGAAAATGGATGCAGGGATGGAAAATAAATATATATTTATCAGTGTGTGTGCAATACATGACACCATGCCTTTATGAAACAGATATTGAACGTTTTAAAATACCCCTAATAAATATTTTTCTGATCTTATTAGCCCTAGGCTCTTTTAAATCAACTTCATTAATTATATCTTAATAATTTTATATTGGTCATCATCTGGGTTAACCATAATTGGTATGTCGATTTTTTCTTTTCTAATATAATACTGTATAATATCTATCCATTCATTTTCCACTGCTAGTTTGGAACACAGGGGCAGCAGTCTGAGCAGAGAAGCCCAGACTTCCCATCTTTCCATAATTGTTTAGAAGAAATTATCTGTATTCTGACAAAGCAGATAAATAAAAGGTATAAATATTACTATGTGTGAAGTGCTATTCACTTGTTTACACACACCTGTATAATTTAAGAGCTTTTTAAAGATTCTAATATTTCAAATATGTCTGTGAAGGTTCTCAGTCATCCAGGTCATCGTAGTCAAAGGAGTTTGCAAAGAAAAGCATCTGGACTTCTTTAAGTTGCTTGAAGACGTTTCACCTCTCATCCGAGAAGCTTCTTCAGTTCTAAGGTCAAATGGCCGAGAGTCCCAGATTTAAACCCAGTGGGAGTATCCCCCCAAGGAGGGACAAAGGACCCCCTGGTGATCCTCTAATCTCTGATTATCTCTGAATATTTCAAATAATAATAGACAATATAAGAGAGCGAGACACCCAATGAGTCTTTTAGGTTTAACGTTCATATGAGAAAGTTGGTTTTTTTTAAGCCTCATTTGCAGTAAAGTTGGCGAATGTTTTTTACAGATCTGATTAACACTTTTAACTGGTAGTTTGGTAAGATGACCTGGATGACTGAGAACCTTCACAGACGTAGTTTGGTAAGATGTTCTTTAAGGAGGACTTATAGTAGTAGGTAACTTTATCATAACAACAGGAAGCAGGAATCCAAAAATTAATCTTGCAAAAGTTAGTAACCTCTTGTAATCTTTACCAGTAATATAACAGCAAGAATAGACAAAGCGGTTTTTACACAGTTTTGTGGAAATAATTTACATTTCTTTAATCTCCAGCAAACACAAATATCTCACTTACCTACATCCTTCTTGACTTGTGTCTGCACTAATTCTGATATAGCTGATGGAGAAATAGGGGCCACCTTATCAAGATCTTTGGGTTCCTTGGGCGGAGGGCTCTTTGTGTGAACACTTTTGTGTCTTTTCAGATCCCACAGATGTGAAAAACCTTTACTGCAAACATCACAAGCAAAGGGTTTCTCTCCTGTGTGGACTCTTATGTGTCTGTCGAGACTGTACTGATGTCTAAATATGTTTCCACAAATATCACAACTAAAGGGTTTCTCTCCTGTGTGAATTCTCATGTGAATCTTAAGATGGGATTTTTGATGAAATCTCTGTTTGCAAATATCACATCCAAATATTTTCTTGCTTGTGTCAACTACATTTTCCTCCAATCTGGAAGCTTTCTTATTAACCAAACAGCTGGCAAAGTTTTCTGCTGAATGACTTTTCTTGTGCCTCTGAAGAGATCGCTTGTAGAGGTATTGTTTATCACATTCAGAGCAGCTAAAGAATGGAACATCTGCCTCGCAGTGGTCCTTGGTCAGTCTTTGATGAAGCTGTGAGAGGGTGGCCTCCTTCAGACCATTAAGCTGCTCTCCTTCTTGACTGGTGATGAGTTTCGCTTGTTTCTCCTTTATGTGAAGGAGGTCTGGGTCCTTCTGCTCCAGACTGGGGTTTGAGGAAACACCTTCATCAACCTGGATAGCTGCAGGACACATTCAAACAAATGCACATTATGGAGACCTGATGTAAATACACATATCCTCAGCAGCTTTAATATATAAAATAAAATAAACAACAAATTTTTGCTGATCTATTTTGTGAATTTTAACAACAAAACTGGACCAAGTCTTTTTCCCTGGTTCCACCAGTTGTCTTTTAATCAGCTAGTCATCATTGTTGGATTACAAATTATAACAAACTTTGGATCACATGGCATCGAATGCATTTGTAAATAAATATTTTATTACAATTTTCTTTTTTTTTTCTTCTTCCAGCTGCTCCCTTTAGGGGTACACAGAAGATCATCTCACCCTATCCCAGCATCCTCCTCTGTCACATCAACCCCTCTGCATGTCTTTCTTTACCTCCCCTGTGGTCTTCCTCTTTTCCACCTGCCTGGCAGCTCCATCTTCAACATCCTTTGTCCAGCTTATCCACTATCCCTCCACTGTCTACCACCTTTTTGTCAATCCCACCATCTCCAAATGATATTTCCATCACTTGCCTTCACCCACTCCACCCTGCCTGCACTCTCTTCTTCACCTTTGGATGGCTGACCCCAGGTATTTAAACTCATCTATTTTTACTACCTGTGCTCATTGCAGGTTCACCTTTCCATGTCTCCCTCTTATTCACACATTCCTTTCATTATATTGCTCTTCAGAGCATAAGACCACTACTCCATGCTGTCTTCCGCCTGGTAGCTACTCTCACAATGATCACAATGCCACCTGCAAACATACAAATTGCAAATGAATATACCACTATGTTTTTTAAAATTGTTTAAAGGACATTGCCATTCTTTGCAAACTCCTTTGACCCTGCACCTGGTAGTATCAGGCTGTGTTCAGAACAAGACACAAAATAAAATGAAAAAGAAGGTTAAAAAATCTGAACCCATACAGGTTAGGTTAACTGGGGATTATAAAACTGGCCACAGATGGGAAGCACTTTATGAATGTATTAAATGTGGCTGTGCTTTGCAGTATTAGATGGATTTAAAAATGGACATGTCTGCACTTTTACAGGTGTGGCTACATGCATACTATGCATTTGTGTTTGTAATCATACAAATGGGTTCATGATATTCTTTCAATTTGGTTGTTTACCCTTAAATTTGTTGGATGGCTACAAAGGCATCTCAGACTACAGGTAAAAATGTAAATCTGCTGTTCTGTTTTATTGTGCATTTTAGTTTATGAAATCAGTTTGGCAGACAGCAAATTTTACTGTGTAAATTTTACTGTCAAGTAAGTGCTGACATTGTTATCATTAGGGTTTGCTCATATTTATAATTTGGCAAAAGGTTTCTTAACACTGAAACGTCATTTCCTCCTGTGCAACATGTTTCTGGGTCCATACAGAATCACAGGCACATGGTTAATCTTATTTTCACTGCTGGCCTTTTTCTAAACTGTGTCTCACTGGTGGTTCCATTGACATCCAGTCTGACTCATGAATCCTTCTCTTTGGATTTGTGATTCAATTAGGTCTCAGTCCCAAACCTTAAATGGCACTGACACTGGAAAAATTCCCATGGTACCCAGCCTTCCTGAAGAAAGTGCTGTCATACATTAAAGTAACAGCACTGGAAGAAATTGTTATTTAAATGGTATTTAACCAAGAGTATGAGGAAAGTAAATGCCTTACCTTGTCTGTTTCTGATAGCTAGCTGCTCCGTTTCTGATGTGGCTGGCTTAGATTTGAGCAACCTCAAATAGACTCCTCTTGATTTACCGGGTACAAATTTCCTAACTTCTGTGTGGATGTTCATGTGTCTCTTTAAAATTCCTGGCTGTGAAAATCTTTTATTACAAACATTACAACCAAATGGCTTTTCTCCCGTGTGGACTCTGATGTGTGTCTTCAGATTTCTCTTACAGTTAAAGCTCTTGCCACAAACATCACAACCGAAAGGTCTCTCTCCTGTGTGGATTCTCATGTGAGTCTTGAAATGCATCCTCTGTGCAAATCTTTTACCACAAACACTACAGCTGAACGGTTTCTCTCCCGTGTGGATGTGTTTGTGTCTCTTTAGATCACCAAGTTGTGAAAATCTTTTATGACAAACATCACAGTCGAATGGTTTCTCTCCTGTGTGTACTCTCATGTGCGATTTCAGAATCCTCAGTCGTGAAAAGCTTTTACTACAGACGTCACAAAAAAATGGCTTCTCTCCCGTGTGGCTTCTCATGTGCATCTTTAAATGTACATTCTGTGTAAACCTTTTATCACACAGGCGACAGCCAAATGGTTTCTCTCCGGTGTGAATTCTCACATGTGTCTTAAGGTTACACTGATGTCTAAATTTTCTTTCACAGATATTGCAACTAAATGGTTTCTCTCCAGTGTGAACTTTCATGTGCACCTTAAGATTCACATTCAGCTGAAACCTTTGTCCACAAACATCACAGCCAAATGGTTTCTCTTCTGTTTGAACTGTCCCCTGTGAATCTGCATTTTGGTTCACTCCAGAGCTTTTATCACCGACATCACAGTTTGAACCTCTATTCCCTGACTTAAGTCTGATGTGTCTCTGAAGTGACCAGTCATGGAGAAACTGCTTACCACACTCGAAACAGATAAAGGGCTTTTTGGCATCACTATTTGCACCTGACTTTTCACTATCTTCACTTTCAGGTTCAGGTTCTGTCAAGGGTTCCTGCCAATCATCAGCTCCATACAAGTCTGAACGTTTTACATTAATATTGGGTTGTAAATGATTATTTGGATTCGGGTTTGTGGCTGGTTCTGGCTCTTTGTAGTCCTTTCCATCGCCTTCTGCTTTAATCTGTTTGGCTGAGCTGCTGGTTGAAGGCTCGGCTTCTCTGTTGTCTTCAGCTGGTGTTTGAAGAAAATGTAGGAGGTGAGGTTTCTCTTCATCATCTTCATTCTTTACACAAACAGCAGTGATGGGGAAACTGGTGATATCAGCCCCCTGTATACCATGAAGCTGCTCTCCCTCCTGACTGGTCAAGGGTTCCTCCTCTTCCTCCTTTATGTGGAGGACCAAATCCTGCTGATCATGACTTGAGCTCTCTTCTTTAAGTAACAGCATCTGCTGGACATCTGTAGGCAACATTGAAACACACATTTATATTATGGACAGATGTGACTACATTCACACATGTATCCAGCAGCTTAAATATTATTGAAAGTTGTCACCCGTTAAGAAAGAATTAATATTAATTTAATAATCAATAAGAACTAAAACGTTTCCATCTCCATTCAGATTTCATTACCCATACCCAAAAAATAATCCTTTAACACACTAATACCACAGAACGCATTGCCAGTCCATGAATCCAGCTATGACCTCACATTAAAACAGGTGTACCATCCTACCTGATAATTTTCCTGAACAATATTTTAATATATTTAGAAATACTTCACCCCCTCATATAAAAAAATTTCCATGTAGTCACACATGGTCCAGAACACAAAGAGAAATGTTTTTTCTTTCATGCTTTGGCAAGTAAATTCTATTGATAACTGTAGTTCACTCGGGCTCTTGACTGAAATGTACAAAACTGAGGGAAAAAGAAAAAAAAAAGAATTATATATCAGAGTAGTGTGTGAAAATAAAAGAAAAAAATATGTCTTACCGAGACCTGTCCTAACTTGTGTTGGTGCCGTGTCTGATTTGGTTGGTGCAGATATCGGGGGCAGCAGCCCTTTGAGGTCACCCAGTCGATGGCTCTTTCTTCGAGGCATCTCTAGTCTACTGACAGTTTTCAGGTACAAATGTCTGAAACTGTAATTAAACAGACATCAGTATTTTAATATCAACTGTATATCTGTGCAGATATAACTGATTGACCACTTGCATAGAAAACACTGTGTCAGCTCTCTGTGTGTAAAACATCCTGTGGCGGGTGTGGTTTGTGGCTCAGGTGCAGGATAGAGCTGGAGCAGTGGGTTCATGGTGCCGTGTCAGGGGAGGCTGATACACACCTGAGCTCCATCAGCTGATCATGTCTCCCCTGTAAAAGATGTGCTGGGACCTGAGGTGGTATCATGTGTGTGTGTGTGTAAGTGGCAGCTGGAAAGTTGGAAAGCTACATGCATGACAGAAGCACGTTTTTTTCTTAATGTTAATAAATATGATCAGTTAAAATATTTTGAATATTTAATTCTTTTTCAGAGCACCTTATATAATACACCCTCCCTGCCACCCCTGTCATCAGCTGCACATATTCAATCTTTCTTTGAGAAACAGTGTATAATGAATTTATAATATTGTACATGTACTTTGTCACATTATCCAACATGAATCCACTATAACACTAAAGTTAGTCAATTGCTTTGTACTTATATGCAGATGTATTTTGTTGCATTCATATTTAGGCTTGTGCACTGTATTTGCTTAAATGAGTTTTAATATTGGCTGTGAAATTTTGTCTCGCCAACAATAGTGAGACACTTTGGAGATGAGTTCTCAACCATTCTGACTGTTTTGATTTATTAATTAGAAATATGAATAGATATTGAAAACACTTGTGCACCAGGACTGGTAATTGTCACGTTTGGCTGTCATGTTTGGTTGATTTGAGCTACGGAGATTTTGGGTGGGGTTTATTTGCAGTAACAGCCGTGGGCAGAGCAGTGACACCTCGGCGGGTCTTTTTCCTTTATTTTCAGCTCAGATATTTGTATATTTTCTCTCTCGTTGCTAATTATGGTCATGGCAGACTGTAGAAATACCTGCTGAGCAGCAAACAGGTAACTTCCGCGTCACTGTGGGAACAGCTGTGGTCCAGCTGTGGGAGAGCCGCACTGGTTCCTGCGTTTGACGCTTCTTCCTATTTTCGCTCCTTTAATGTCCACAGTTATCGTTTTTCCGTGGGTTAAATATGAAGTATTGTCATGCAGTTGGTAAAACGTGGAAAAATAAAAACACTTCGAAAGGACCGACACTTTTCTGTGGCTCCGTCCGTCCTTTTTTTGTTCCCCCTCGCAATACAGTACAACAAACCGAAGGTTCCCACACACGCCTTTTTTTAGTTTCCTGCTGCAGTGATCGTGTACTTTATAACTCCAGCATTCCTGAAGTGACATTACTTATTGATAATTTTAAGTCTTACATGTTGTTCATGTTTCATATGTTCACAGTTTGGTGTGAATCAGTTTTGACCCAGGTCAAGAATTCCCTCCTAATAAATAAACTAAAATCTTTCTTATTTAGGATGTATAAAGAGCCTATCTGACATTAATAAATGAAAGTTAGTGATTCTTTTTAGGTTTGAAAGCACTTGTTTCTGGACAAAAACATCTGTTATCACATAATTTCATGGCCTGTTTTACCTAACACATGACAACTATAACAGCGATAATGATTTAAATATATTTCATGAAGAGATTAGAAATGGCAAGAACATTTTGGCATCACATTTATTATATAATAATCTCTAACCATTACAACCCTTAAACACTGTTCTCACTCCTATATCGTGAATACATCCTCATATCTACCACCTATAATGGTCAATTTTAAATCAGCATTGTTCAAATAGTTATTGCAACCTACTGTGCATTCATAGGAGTGCTAGGAAATCGTTGTGCGTGGGTGGCTGTTCTGGCATAACCTTTACAACAACATAAACAATAATGAAACTTTTTTTAAACACTTTATTTGTAGTTTTCCAATTATCATACATAACATTCTTATTTTTTTACAGATAACCACAAAACAACAATCCCCGCAAATCATAAGGACAGATAATACCAGGACAGGAAAAGAGAAACAAACAAACAAACAAAACAGAACAAAAAAAAAGCAAAAAAAAAAAAAAAGCAGTGCACCTTTCAATTGTTTTTACAGGACTGTTCTAGAGCAAACAAAAACATTCAAGGTTCCAGTTCCAGACCAGGTAGATTATTGACGTATGTTAACAGAGGGTCCCATGTTGTGTGGAATTTGCTAATGGATCCGTGTGGTGGTGTGATGGAGCAGTAGTAGACTTTCATTTAAATAAAATCAGGCGTCTTGCTAATAATGACAGAAAGGCAATGACCCTCTGTAAACGGGCAGGGGGAACAGAAGTCGCTATACCAGAGAAACAACCAAAAATTGCCACCAAGGGGGAAGGCGAGATGTTACAGGCATAGGCTTTAGAGATGACTTCAAAAAATAATGACCGGAAAGGAGCAATTTTCGGACAGGACCAAAACATACGAAGGGAAGTAGCTGGAGTCTGTTTACATCTATCACACGATGGGTCTATGTTTGGAAATATTTTTGCTAGTTTAGCTTTTGAGAAATGTAACCTGTGTAACACTTTGAATTGTATTAAGGAGCGTGTTGAACATATAGAAGACGAGTGGACCCTGGCAAGAGCTAATTAAACTTTTTAAAAAGGATTTTAAGTAACTTTAGGTGAAATTTCAGGCTAAACGAATGACACTTGCAGTCTGTTCACGGCACTCACTGTCAGAATTGGAAAAATGTGACCCAAACAGTATAGATGGGTTAAAAAGGTGCACAAAGAGGACATAACCAATTCAAACTGAGTTACACTGCAACTGTCACTGTAAAAGTCTGCAGCTAATTAACTTCTCCTATAGATCGCTGTCAGACATATTGAGTCTGACAGTGATGCCAACTCTGGCACTGGTTTATCTTGGTGGATGTTTATTATGTGAGCATATGTTTTTGGTAGTGTGTTCATTCATGTGTCTTTCTTTCTGTCTGTAAACATGATGCCTCAAAAAGTTTTTAATGAATTCTCATAAAACTTTGCACAGGAATGAGGAGTGAGGTGATGTTAACAATCCAATAAAATCTGGCTTAAATACACCGAAATCAACTCAATGATTTATTATTCGAAAACTGACGAAAAGCCTTATAACACTATAATTACTCCTATGAGTGTGCTGTGTATTGTTAACATACAGAAAGTACGATGAAAAGAATAAAAATGTTATGAGATATCACGTTTGACCTCTGACCTCTCCTTCAGGGTCAACAGACTGATGACATTACTGACACCAGGCAACAAATAGGAAATGATTCTGGTACATGTGGATTCTAAACATCACATTATTGTTTGCATCCAGATATTACGTCACATTTGACCTCTGACCACACTTTTACATCTTTAATTTGACCCCAAAATGTGTCACAGCTTCAAATGCCATATTGTTAAGAGGATAAATCCACATGAAGAAAAATTATTAAAAATAATTATTAAATATGTCAAGTATATTAACATGAGTTTCAACAGAGCAAACAGCAAAAACTTGCATTATCCAATTATTTTCTTCTTTTATTGCACTACAAACTTTTGAAATTACATTTAAAAAGAACAAAGAAAACAAAATAAATATATACAAAATACAATACTACTCCCTTAAAAGTAAATACTGCACAGAGAGTGAGCTGCAGAGGTTTGCATTCTCTGAGTGGTTTTTGTATTAGATATTGTGTCACTATTAATCACAGTGTCAACATGTAATTCGAACATTAATATTTTCGACTACAAAAGCAAACACATTTTTTTAAGACAACCTTTAGAGATAAAAAATAAATAAATAATGGTTCATCAGTTCATGGTCAAAATCTCTCTCTTTTTTGGAGAGGGTCCTGTTGGTCCTGTTGGTCCAGACTCCAGGGCTGCTCTTCTTTCTTCTTTCATCTGCAATATCTGCTGGACATCTGCAAGTAACACAGATCTTTATCAGATTCAATATTGTCTAAAAGCTTGCACTATAAGTTGTTTACCTTTATCGAGAAAACAATAAAAAGAAATTAACTTTTCACAGACTGGCTGTGTGCCCATGTACCACATGCATTATAACTAATCTATGAATTTCAGATACTCCTGATCTCAACGTGTTATATGTATAAAGCACACCTGTCCACAGAGTCAGTTTCTTACATTCCAATCTCTCCACCAACCTGATGTCTTGGTTGCAAATCTGGAGCCAGAATAATAAACTCCATCTAATCCGTCACTTGTAGATTCCGTCTTTTAGATCCAATTAAAAATCAAACTATTCAAAAAGATCTTTTGAGTAGTTTGTTGAGTTTAATGAGCAGAGCCACAGAGCTAAGCAACCTCGGGATGTAGAGCCTTAAGCACAAGCAGCAGACAGACACTTGCTTACTCTACCCTACGCTTAACCCTCGAGTTGCTCTTTTCTGGGGGGTTTTGCGAGACCTTATCATCCATCTTCATTACAGTCAATTTGACAGGTTTACAGCCGAGGTTAGCTCATAGTGTCAGGAATAATGGTTGCTATGCCAGCCTTACAAGAAGAAATAATTAATCCCTGTCAAGAAGATTGAACTCCCTCAGCTCAGCTCCAACCAGAAGTAAAAGGCCTAAAATTCAGCCTTTATGGCTGTAATAGAGCACAGAGTGATTTTTATGTGTGTGCTTTTGCTGATAGTTTTTCCTGCTTTAATCAAATCAAAATCAAATCAAAAATTAATAAACATAAATAGAATAGAATCATTGCAATGAAATAATTGTAATGTTTAAATCTTTCAACCCAGACTGCATGTGTATGCATCTGTGCAGATGTGACCTTAAATTTTGTGTATGTGGGAGGTGGAGCAGGCAGAAAGACGGAGAAATAGAAAGGTTTTTGATTTTATTACGCATGAACAACCAGAAGAAGTATTCAGAAATGGAAAGTGCTTCAGTCTGAAGCAGCCAGGGATCAGAGTATGTAGAAATCTGTAACTGCATGAATTACTGTGGTTAGACATATTTCCCAAATGGAGATGACAGGTTTTTATAATAAAGATCAATAGTAGTCGAGCCTTCATGATTCTGTCACAAATTACCATCTTGTTATCTTTATAGAACAAAATGTAGTTTACCATGATGTGCATGTGAAAGTTTATGATATTTGATGGAATGTGGGTGTATTTTAATTCACTTCTCATAAAGGATTATAGCTTTCTTTACTTTTGGATTATAAGAAAATAAAATACCCTGCAATGTATTTTACTTCTTTCTTCTTCCTTTGTCCCTAGCTGGCGGTCAGCAGGGGAGGTCATCCACGAAGCCAATATGTTGCTGTGGGTAACGCAGGGTTTCCATCTTGGTCAACGATGCACTTCCAGGCCTTGTCCTTTGCTTGCCCGAGGGTTAGATGTCGTTGTTTAAGATCATCTTCAGTTTGCTTGATCCAAGTCTTCTTGGGCGCATCGTGCTTGATTCTCTAGTGGGCGGAGCGCTGCTGCAGCAGAAGGCAGTATGGCATGCGATGGTTGCTCATGCGGCAGACGTGGCCAAACCATTGCGGTCGTCGTTTCTGGATCAGCTCTTCCATCGAGGGCTGATGGTGACATTGACTACGTATTGCGCCGTTGCTGAGACGGTCACAGAGGGACACAGTGTATTTAACTAATTCTCTGAACTTAACTGGGTCATTCAGATTTAACTTGAGCTAATAATCAAATATGTTAGAAATAACTTTGTACATAATTTCTTAATATTCTATATCCAGGCCAAAGCTGTAGCTTTTATTCTTTCCTTTAGATGACAAAGTTTACTACAAGATGAAATAACTTCACCATCCCAACGATGGTCTTCAACAGGCTGTAGTGATAAAAAACTACACCAGCTCCAGAGACAAGAACAAGGAAGGTTTGTCAGTTTTAGTTTCCTTATTTCTAGAATAACTAATCTCAGAGTGTTTCTGTGACAGCACCGATGTGTTTGATAAGCTACCTCTCTTTAATGAAAACTGAACTTGTTGTACTTCCTTGTCAGTATTTGTGCTCTGTTGCTTGTTTTCTCCCCCCAAAGCGAGGTTCAAACATTGGCCCAAATAAATACCTGAAGGATGGAAATAAAGTATCCTACAGTGCTACTATCGATCTGATATCAGTACCATTGGTTTTGATACTATTGATATTTGGATCAATCTGCTTCTAGTATCCATTAGAACACCTATGCCCTACAAAACAGGTAAGGCTATTTCACTCATGTAAGCATTGTTTCTCAAAGTTTTAATATCAAATGTTACTGTTTCTTACCTTACATAAAAAAAAAAAAATACTAAAAGAGTGAAGTGATTCCATCCAAAAAGATGGAAATGTAATGGGAACTTTGCATTTCATCTTATTTAACCTGTTCATACAATGATGAAACTAAACTTGCAGTCAGCTGTGTTCAAGGTCATGATACACGTTTTGAAGCTTCCTTATCAAGTAAACATGGAAAGACTGCAACTACAAAGGAGCTGTCATGAAACGCGTTCATGCTGTGTTTATCCTTTTCCAAAGATTTCATCAATAAATCTCAGAAAGACAGTTTGGTTTCAACTCTCAGTTTATTTTTTAATGACGGTGAACAATAAGTTATTTCTGTTTGTGTCTTTAGAATTGTTGTTCCTAGTTCACTGACTAATCCTGAGGTCACGTCGCCCGCCCTTTTTGGTTTTCAGTCTGATTCAGTTAAAATGAAGCTGAACTTGATTCCTGACAAAAACACAGAGATATACGACGTGTTGTGAATGTGCAGACAGATTAGAACATCCAAAAGTCCAGGTGTTAATAAATTATAAAATAAATAAATAAATTCATTATGATATGAAGAGAGAGACATTTAAAGAGGTCACCTTCCCGAACACAAGATACAAAAGAGGACAGTGAAAACTACAAGAGTATAAAAATTTGAAACCATATTTACAATTTACTTCATTATACTTTATGTTTTCCTTCACATAAATAAAGACCATCGACGACCAGGTTTTATTTTTAATGACTAAAATGAGAGCATGATGGGGTCTAGCCAGCCTCAGCTATGCCTTTGTCCACAAAGATTACTTAAACAGCATTAATACCACACATTACATACCAGTGCCACATGGTCCACCAAAAGTGAACTAACTTCTCCACAACACTAAAGGTCACAGTACGAAACACTCAGGTCATTATTCAAAACGCATCCACAATAACAACATGATGCTGATGTATGACCACTCAGAGCCTTTACACAAGCCCACAACAGACTGACACCAGAGTTTGTACAAACTTTGGTTTTATTTTAAATGACTAAATATTCTCTGGTAAAAAAATGACAGCCAGGAGAGCTCAACAGCCAACCTCAGGCATGTCTTTAGTCACACCTTGTTAGGTGCAAACAGTTACCAATCAAGCTAAGGCTTCACCCAAAGACGTATACTGCTGCTGCAGAGGGGTGTGACACTCAGAACTGGGAAAAACTGGTGAAAAACATTTCACCACAGTTAACTAATACCCTTGCACTACTGATAACATGAGGCAAAACCTAGATCCTACAAAAGTTGCATGGGTACTCCAACTCCTCCAAGATGGCACATTAATACGTGTCTCCCAGCACAGAGAGCTGGACAGGGACAGAAACAAGATCTGCTCCTTTGTGCAAGGAGAAACAGGATGAGCACTGCCAGAGATAGAAAATGACCTCCAGCAGGTCACAGCAGGTGTGAATGTCTGTGATCAAACAAAGAAACAGCTGACACCCTGTGCTTTTCACAGGTGAGAGCAGGTTCACCCTGAGGACATGTGACTGATGTGAAAGGGTCTGGAGAAGCTGTGGAGAACGTTATGCTGTCTGTAACATCGTCCAGCATGACCGGTTTAGCGGTGGGTCAGCGGTGGTCTGGGGAGGCGTATCCATGGAGGGACGCACAGACCTCTACAGGCATGTATACAAGCACGTGCGGAACGTACAAATGACTGAGCATCATTTTGAGCTGCTGCAGCAAAATTATGTCACTTTCAGCACCCTTTCATTCTTTACACACTACATAGTACATATGAGTATAGATATTGATCCTTGTTCCTTAAGTTTTTTTGAGCAGTGTAATGTATGTATTAAGTTATTTGATTACAGTTAATCTTTCACTGCGTGCAAATGGTTTATTGCCTTGTTCCTCATATGTCTCTTCAGGCTTCCCTCTCGGGTAAATTTTTGTCCACAAATGTCACAGCCAAATGGTTTCTCTCCCGTATGAACTCTCTTGTGCCTCTCAAGATTACCCTCTCGGTTAAATTTCTGTCCACACAAGTCACAAGCGAATGGTTTCTCTTCGGTGTGGACGCTCCTGTGCCTGTTCCGAGCCCCTACCTGTGAAAACCTCTTACCACAAACACCGCAGGCGAATGGTCTCTCCCCCGTGTGGACCTTCTTGTGTATCTTAAGATTTCTGTTGCAGTTAAACCTCCTACCACAAATGTCACAACCGAACGGTCTTTCGTCTGAGTGGCCTCTCATGTGTATCTTAAGATTTCTTTCACAGTTATATCTTCGACCGCAAACATCACAACCAAACAGTTTCTCATCTGTGTGGATTCTCCTGTGAGTCTTCATGTGGATCCTCCATTTAAATCCTTTCCCGCACACATCGCAACTAAAAGGTCTTTCTTCGGTGTGAACCATGATGTGTTTCTTAAAATGCGACTTCTGCTTAAATTTTCTACCACAAACACCACATCCAAATGGTTTCTCTCCCGTGTGAACTCTTTTGTGTATTTTCAGATTTCCCTCGCCATTAAATCTTTTACCACAAATGCCACAGCCAAACGGTTTCTCTCCTGTGTGGATTCTCATGTGCCTTTTAAGATTATACTGATCTCTAAACCTTTGTCCACAAAGACTGCAGCCAAATGGTTTCTCTCCTGTGTGGACTTTGATCTGTAAATCTGCAGTTTGCTTCACGGGAAAACATTTCTTATTGGTGAAACTGCCCAAAGAGGTTTTTCCTGAATGGCGTGTCACATGTCTCTGAAGAGACCACTTGTACTGAAACCGTTTACCACACTCAGAGCAGGTGAAGGCTTTGGCCCTGCTCTTCTTACAGTCACTGTCACTTTCTTCAATTTCAGATCCAGAATCTGACAAAGGCTCCTGCCAATCATCTGTGTCATTATCCTCATCATCAGCACCAATACTGACTTCAGTTTCACCAGAGGTAAAAGTCTTTGCATCGGTGTTTTGCTGTAATAGGTTATTTGACTCCGGGTTCCCAGTTGGCTCTGCTCCATCACTGTCCTCTCCATCGGCTTCTGTTTTTATTTTTGTTGAGCAGCTGATTTGATGCCTCTCTGCCTCTGTGTTGTCTTCGGTTTGGCTATGAAGAAGCTGTGTGCGCGGAGGTTTCTCTTCATCATCTTCACTCTTCACAACAACATGAGAGAATGGAAGTGTGGCGTTATCAGCCTCCTGTAGACCATTAAGCTGCTCTCCATCCTGACTGGTCAAGAGTTCCTCCTGTTCCTCCTTAATGTGGAGCAGGACTGAGTCCTTCTGGTCCTGCTCGACCTGCTCGTCCTCTGGAGGGAAAACTAAAACAACAAAAACATGCATACATGTAATATTTAAAACATTAGCAGAGATTCTCTGGAGTTTAATAATATTTTAAGGAGCAAACATTTCATGGGCAAGCATTTGTCTGCCTTTACGCTATTTAGCCAATAATGACTATGAACTCTGACACGCCTTTTTCTATTAATGTCTGAAGTGTATCTAAGGTGTCTCTGTGGCTGGAAGACTGCATTTACTCACTGAGCCACAGTCTAGAAAGTAAAAAGACTGCTTCTTTGTCAGTATACCAGACCACATCTACTGTCACGACTGGAAAAACTGGGGTAAAGATAATGCAGTTACAAATTAATTTAATTACAATTTCATGCAGTTTTGTAACATTTTACCGTTTAACCAAAAGTTTTTCTATGCTTATAGTCTAAAATGAAGGCAAACAAATGTGTGCATCTTTTACCCAGACTTTTCCTGGTGTGTATCTGCGCTAATTCTTCTGATTTGACCGGTGTGGGAGACACAAAAATGTCGTCTCTGGGCTCATCCGGGTGAAGATTTTCTATTTCGGACACTCCGCTTCGTACTTTTGAATACAGCTGCCTGAAACATGAATATCAATCATTAATATTAGTATTTCTTACAATTGGAAAACCTTAGGCATGAATGTAACTAACTCATCACTTGTGCAAAATATATATGCAGTATACAAATGTGTACCACAACTCTGTACAATGGGGTCACGTGTACAATTGACTGGATTTATTTGTGAGAGACTAAATATGTCTGAGCTTAAGATCCTTAGTTAGGTCCATAAGTACTTCTGCACACCAAGAGAGCGGATTTAAGGTCAAACAGTGAAAAAGAGTTTCTCTTTCACTTGACCTAAGACTGACTAGAATCGAGCCTCTGCATCAAAGTCAAAGTCAAAGTCAAATGTATTTATATAGCACATTTAAAACAACAACTGTTGACTAAAGTGCTGTACATTTAAGATAATCAAAAGAAATAAAAACAAGAAAAAGGAGGATAAAATGAGAATGTTTGAGTAAGTAAGACAAATAAAAGTAGTACAAACTCAATCTGATTTAAAAGCCAAGGAATAAAAGTGGGTTTTCAGACGGGTTTTGAAAGTGTCTGAGGTTGGGGAGGTCCTGATGTGAAGGGGCAGTCACAGCAAAGGCCCGGTCTCCTCTGTGCTTTAAACTGGACCTCGGGACAGCGAGGAGCATTTGATCCGCAGACCTCAGTGAGCTTGCAGGAGTGTACCAATTTAAAAGATCAGAAAGGTATGAGGGTGCTAACCTGTGCAACGCCTTAAAAAACAAATAATAAAATTTTAAAATCCATTTGAAATCTAACTGGCAGCCAGTGTAAGGATGCTAGTATGGGAGATATGTGGCCTCGCTTGTGTGTGCCAGTTATTAACTGTGCTGCAGCGTTTTGGAACAGCTGCAGATGGCTAACTGATGACAGACTGACACCTGAGTAAAGACTACTACAAAAGTCGAGGCGAGATGAAATGAAGGCATCGACATCTCTCTCAAAGTCTCTGAAACAGAGGAATGGCGTCACTTTTGCAAGTAGCTGGAGATGAAAGAAACTCGTCTTGATTACAGCATTATCTGTTTATCAAACGTTAGATTACAGACAAAAATCACTCTTCTTTGCAAAGGTTTAAAAAAAAAATTTTTTTTCTAAAGGGCCAGTGTAGTAGTGGTCACAGGGACCAAACACAATCACCTCTGTTTTCTTTTCATTCAAGTTAAGAAAGTTTAAAGCCATCCATGCCTTAACATCCTCCAAATAATCTAGTAAAACCTCCAGAGGACTCACAAATTCATGTTTCAGTGGCAGGTAAACCTGTGAGTTGTCTGCATAACAATGGAAAGAGATGTCATGTTTTTTTTAAAAATGAACCCATAGGGAGCATGTAAATTGAAAAAAGGACTGGGCCAAGAATGGACCCCTGGGGGACCCCACAAGAAAGTGAGGTTTTTGAGGATGATGTATTTCCAATCTACCCTGAGACCATTTACTGTGCGTCTTCCCCGGTCATTCTCCCAACTTTCCCGTTTTCTCTCTCCACTGTCCAACTGCAATCAAGGCTGAAAAGCCCCTAATATATATATTTTAAAAGTGTCACTGTCTAAAACCTAACTGTATATTACACTTAGATGATATTATAAATAAAACGTGATGATTTTACACTCAAACTCTGAACCTGCTGAAGGTAAAGTTACACGTTCAGTCCAGGTTGCCGCGGTGATCCAGCCACATAAAGAGACAGCAACCTTTGTGGACCCTCTGACTTTAAGCTTGACATACTTTGCTAACCCATTTATCTCTCTTCCTATGGTAGAGACAGGGTTGCCTCTCAGAGTATGTGACAAATAGCAGACTTCGAAGTTCATTTTATTTAATTTGATTTCTCCTTCTTCTTCTTAATTTGGCTGCTCCCTTTAGGGTTCACCACAGTGCATCATCTGCCTCCATCTCATCCTGTGCCAGCATCCTTTTTCTGTTTCACTAACCCACTACATGTTGCTCCTTCACTGCATCCACAAATCTTCTCTGAGGTCTTCCTCTTTTCCTTCTTGTCTGGCAGCTCCATTGTTTTACATCCTTTGTGCAAAATATCCACTCTCCCTCCTCTTCACCTCTCCAAACCATCTCAGCCTCGCCTCTCCAACTCTGAGCTGTCACTCTGATGGACTCATTTCTAATCTTGCCCATGCTGCTCAACCCAGATGAAAATTTTAACATCAGCTCGGCCTCGCAGGCCCACAAAACCTTTATACAGAAAGCTGATTTTGGTTCTCTGAATAAAAAGTCCTAATCTCTGATCCTTTGAATCTTACCCAGTAAATATTGCACAGTTCAGCTGATGTGGGTGAGAGGACTCGTCCAGTACCAACTACCTCAAAATCTTCCAGGTGTCTTCCCTGCTAACCCTGAACTGAAGAGACCTGAGTAGCCCTGCAGGTCAAATCCTATCAGCCCCACCTGTTAATGGTAACTCCCCTATTGATCGTGGCACTTGTAACTCATGTGATGATTTTAGAGGCCTGGACAGCAGGCTCCAATAAAAGATTATTTTAATACGTCTAGGGTAAGAGCTGTTTGCACTGGTAAAGAATAATACTCAGACTTCGTCCTTCATTGTTTTGCAAAAGGTTAAAAAGTAAATGTCCACAATTTAGGCTTTAATTAGAAATTTTATTAAAGAAATTTAGCATGAGCAAAGCAAAAGCAAGAGCAAATAACAAAAATCACAAAACAAAAATCAAATCACTTAAACTACACTCTGTAATAAGTCTATACCATAAACCTACTCTGAGCTAATGCTGAGTTTGTTCTCGTCTTTGGTGAGGAAGGATGAGCACAACTGAACCAAAGATGCACTTATCCCCGAGTTCTGTGTTGATGATAATCACTCAACAAGAAAGCAGTTGGGTATCCAGTGGAAGTGGGATGTAAACCAAAATCCCTCCGAATGAACCATCTAACACGGGAAATGTGAGCAGATAAAAAGCCAAATTCCAATTCACAGGTTGGACTTTGGTTCCCCTCTAGAGTCTCTGTTGGAATTTTCGACTGTGAACCTCTTAGATCCAATCTCCAAACTGCTGATCTCACAGAAGACAAAAGGGAGGAATCCTAAATCTCTTTTACACCCCAGTTTTATACCTGCTCACCCTTTCTCCCCCCACTCTCTTTAGTGGACGTCCCTCTTTGGACATCTAATCAAGTTGTTGACATTTAATCATCCGATGTCCACACACAGCTTATCTATCACCCTCTATCCGACTTACAAGATTTAACACGAAGTTTAAACCTTAAAATCACTGCATTACATTTTCTTTGTTATTCTTAACATAGAGAATAACACACACACACACACACACACACACACACACACTAAACTCAGAAATTAGAACAGTTATTTCTACTACTCAAAATACATTTCTCATTTATGTATTGATCAAGCTTATATTTTGACTTGTCTTTGATTAAGAATTAAAAAATTGTACTGTTAGGAAATAGAGAATAGCTCTTTTTTAGTACTCTCATCATTTTAAATAACATAAGTCTGGATATTAACACCTTAAACCTCACTCAGCTGTCATATAGAGGCAGCTGGGGGGGCAACGACATACATTTCAATCTCTTTCTACCCCGGCTTGCAGGACACACCGTCTCCAAACTCCAAATTCATCCTGCTCCCAGCTTTCTTGTTTACATTGTTTAAAAACTTGTAAAGACAACTAAATGAATATGATTGCTATTAATCTTAGTTTGAGAAACTCAGCCCTGCATCATTTGTAGGTACACAAAAAACAAAAACATGCTAATGACCCAGAGATTTGTGCGTGAGACATTCATATGCACGGTTTATGAATGAAGCACATCGCCCACGGTTGTGCTTTCTCACACGTGTGACATGGCAGGAGCTATTTCAGAGCGATGACTCACCTTTCTGTCCCTCTAGAATCATCACATTGAGAGACTGCTGGAGGTTTTCCATTCATGGAACCTGATGTTGTGACTCTGCTCTCGTAACTGCAAAAACAAAAGCAAATTAAGAGTTTCAAGAGCTACACGACTCATCTGCATAACACTGAAATACCAGCTGTGGCCTAACCCAGCTGTCATAGGGTGAAAATCGGGATACGTCCTAGAGAGACTGCCAGGTTGCATGGCTACTTTCACACCTGAGCATAATTTAGAATCAGAGGTTAACCTAACATGCATGTCTGTGGACTGTGGGGAGAAGCAAAGGAAGAAAATGGAGAGAAAGGCTCCGGCTGGCCGGTGAATTCAAACCCAGCATAGTGCCAACACTGAGCCCCTCACCCACACCACACAGTCTGATCACTGCAGGCCACAATGACCCTCAGGCCATCGGCAAATGAAAAGAGTGCTCCTGATAAACAGCACGACCCTGCAAACAACAGTTTGTTTATCTGACCCTTTTCTATTTCAAGAAGTCCGGTCAGAGTTGGAGGTCAATCTTCGTGTAGCAGCAGCAGACAGCTGGTACTATTAAAAAAATGAAACACCATGCTTCTATACTAATAAATAAGGAAACACGTATGTTGCTTCCAAAGAGCCAGACTTTCTTTTTTTAAGCGAGTTGAGTCTGTGTTGTAGAATAAAGGTGCTGTTTCTGCCTCATATCCTGCATTTCTATATATGCTTGCACATATTTCAATAAATCACTGCACACACGTCTCATTTTCTAACAAAATGTAACCGTTAGTACTTTTCTTTTGTTTGTTTTTTTTTTACATATAATTTAATATCTTTTTATCTATTTACTTTTAATTATAATTCTGAACAGTAGGATCCACAGTGTAGAGCAGCTCAGCAGTATTGTGGCTAACACATGCAAATCTCCAGGTTCGAGACTGGGAGGAGAGAGCAATCCCTGGCGAGGGTTGAGTCGTGGAGGCCATCTGCTGTAAATCAAACATGCGGATCCATCTGCTCGAGCAGCCTTCTGAGAAAAAGGGAGCAGGCAAGCAAAGCATACTTGTAGATGTGGCTGTTGTTCAGGTAATAAAGTAGAAATGACACACAGATTTGTGTGAAATTTTCATACACACTACCGAGATTTAGGCCCAGCGTTACATGTGAACATACGGGCAGATGCTTCGCTCTCCTGCAGTCTGTGCTGCAGGATGCAGGTCAGCTTGATTGACGGGCTGAGTGAGTGACTGTGACTGTGTGTGCGTGCCTCTGCAGGCTCTCATATATCCATCTCTAACCAGCAAGCAAACCAGTCACATTCATGTGTGCTTGGGACATAAATATCTGTCCAATCATGTAGCAGCACAGGTGTTAAAGGACTAGCTGACACTTTTGTTTCATCATTTCCGTGCAGTATTTAAACATTTAAATCATTTGAATAAACTGATCATTAAATCAATCCCAACCAATGGGCACAGATATTAATTTTACATTATTCGGTTAACTTGATCCTGTTGCTGATCTTATTTTGATGCCTACAGCCTATTTTTAATCACACAGGTAGATGAAATTACCAGTCCAGCAGAAAGGCGGCCAGTTCAGCGTCAGTCTGGAAGCATCCGTCCCTCTTCAGTGCAGCCCACCTGGAGAAAGCAAGCCCGATATCTACCCTGGTGCTTCCCTGAGGCGTCCTTTCCAGGATTAGTTTTGCTTCTTTGTATTTTCGCTGCTCTGACGGTGAGGTCTGCAGCTCCATCGCTTTTCTTCCTCTTAAAAATGATTAATCTTCATCCTCAGTTTGTTTTCCAGGGTTCGGCTTTCCAATCAAAGCGATTATCCAGCTCCAGCGGCTGTTCTACAGGGACAATACTACCCCTCCATCAGGAGGGTCCACACGAACACAGACCCAACCTTTCTTTGATGACCAACCCGATCTGTATTTTGTTCCCCCTAGCAACACCGGAGAACCAGCAGAAGGTTCCTACCTAGTCTCTGCTGGCTAAACGGTTTCCTCAGTGGGATGCATGAGGATGCACATGAAAACGATGAAGGTGAGAGGAATGTTTTCATGGGTCAAGTACAGTTCTGTGCAAAAGTCTTGAGCCATCCTCCAAGAAAACATAAAATAGGCGCAGTGACTTATTAAAACGCGCAAACATACATGGAATATAAGTATATCTAGTATATAAGGATAAAAATACAAAATAAAAACAGAGTTTTCATTGTTCTAATGAGCTTAAAAGGGAATATTTGGTGTGACCACTGTGATGGACCGAGCTGCGAAGGAAAGTCAGGCACAGGTTAAAGTCCAAAAAAAGGCTTTTTATTTAACCCAAACACAGTTGGTTAAATCATACAAAAAATCATAATCTTGGGCCCATAAAAGAGGTCAAAATAACAGAACTCTACTCAAAGTTAACAAACAATACTGATAACTCAAACAAACTGACCTAACTAAACGAGACAAAGGGGAAAATTAAATAGTGGCTGATCAGCCCACAACAAACACAAAGAGGGGTAAAACACACAAAAAAACCTAACTGAAACTAACATAATGAACTCTCTGAGTCGCTCATTTGTCAGAATAGTTCTCCAGGTTTCTTTAAGAAGATTCGGATGTTTCTGCCTTTTGTTCTGTTCTCTGTCAGCATGATCCCACACTACCTCAGTAATGTTCAGGTCCGGGCTCTGGGGAGGTTGATCCATGACCGACAGGGCTCCACTCTGTGCTTTTCTATCCAGGTATGTATTTACTGCACTGGCAGTGTGTTTGAGATCATTTTGGCATTATCACCATGGTGAAAAATCCGAGCAGTTAATTTTAATTACTTAATAAACTGCTACCAAGCTTAATAATAACACTGTACAACACATTTGTAGAATAATATTTTATGTATTTTTATGTAGTGGATACAGAATACATTATGTTGTTTCAATATATCAAGTAGTATGACATGCAACTACATGTGTTCTAATTGTGGTTTAATATTGTTCGTGATTAAAGGTTATTTGCATTTACAGTTTTTTAATGTAAAAAACAACAACAAGACATTACACAGTGACAAACAAAGCATTTTAACGTCCATATTAAGAACAATAAAAACGCAAATACAGTTATTAACATACAATAAACACATATGGTTATGGTTATATAACACATGTGGTTGTCTTTTATATACATTATAATGCGCTGTGTGAAATGTGCACAGCGCACAAAAAAATACAAGAACACATTTAAGATGCATAATGTAAAAAAAATATATATATTGTTTTGCTTTTGCTGCATCCTTAGCTGGTTAATAAAACAGTTCCACCTATTCAGTACATCTTAAATCATAATTTATTTTCACAGTCATTATTTTTAAAAATTTATTTATTTTTTATTAAAGAATAAAAACACCCCAAAAGAAGCCGTTTTCTTTCTTCAAAATACAAATCTGAGCATCCGGCGGATGCTATTTTTAATCTTAAATATTCAAATCTTCCTCTGAAGATGTGTCCTGTAACAGGTCTTTGCATGTACCTATACTGAGCATCCATTTAATAAAATTAGATATAATGAAGCACTGTTTATAAAGTATGCCGTTCCTCTTCTACCGACTTTTTTAATTTAAACTTGTTTCCAAATGTTGGAATACAACATGTAAATAAAATTAGAATGAGGCCATTTGCAAAGAGTTTAAAACCTCAAAACTTGAAATAGTTCAAAAACAAAACACATGAAATGTTGATATCAGTAACATTAATTGCTTTTTGAAAATGTTTATGTTGTTTCAAAACAGCTGGAGGGAAAGGAGGCATTACCTCTTCTATTAAAAGAAGTTTAATAGAAGTTTTTGTCAGCTCTATACAGCAGCTCCTAACAAACAAACAAAGCCATTAAAGAAGAAGACTTTAAAAACACAGGTCAAGTATTTAATGTTGTTTTATGAAAGAAAATGCATTCAACAACACGACATACACATTTTGAATTTTTGCTTCATAAAGAATTTTAGTTGCTCAACAGTTAAGAATTTAAATGGGTCTAGTTTACATTTCATCATCACAAAAAGAAGACAGAAGTAAATGTTTCAAGAAACAAAGAAAATGAAACAGATTTATCTAAATGAACATTACAAGGGACAGCAAACAGAAATAAACACAAAAAGCAAATACAAGAGAAATATCAACTGGTCACATTTTACATATTAATTCATGCCTACTTTTATTTTAGCACTCTTTGTTTTAAAGGCAAATTAATTTGTTTGTTTTAGTCTTTTATTTATTTTTTGTTGGGAGCTCCGGTCCTCCACAGTAATAATCATACTCTTTGACATTACACATACATGACTGATTACCCAGTTGCTAACAAATACACTCAGCCAGCTGGAGGAACCTTTACACCCAGAATTACACTGCTTTTGCCATTTAAAGTACAATGCTCATGAAAAATCTTGAAAATGAAATTTTAAAAAAAAAACACGTCATCAAAACTTTATAAACTAAATTTTAACAACATTGAAATACACCACTGAATGAATCCGATATCCAGTTCTGCTCACTAAACTATGTCGTTCAGAGTTTAAAACTGTTCCCAGGTGAACCTGATGCCCAAAATAAGCGCTGGTTCAGCAGATACATCCAACATACTGGTACTGGTAAAGCTTTACCTAAGGTGCTGCTGATTTATATCAAATATTGCATTTTTATTAAACTTTATTAAATATCCCACTCACTGTGTTCGGTTTAGCCCAAAACAGCTGCTGCCTTCTGCAGAAATCAAACCTGAGGGTTTTCTGCCAGAAAGGCTTTCTAATATGTTGAGTTTGTGTTTTAATTTTCTTTCTGAAAATGTGTCTTCGGTGGTTGACAACGCAGGTAAGCACGAGTGCTGCCGATAAATTTAATGCTTCAGTCACACAGGTGTAGAGACCTGTGGGCAGCCCCAAATACTCATGACCTCCAGCAACCACTAAATCAAGTGAAGTTCATATTTTCATTTGCTAGGTGGTTGGCAACTGGTTGTGCAACTGAATCATCTCAGATCGGTTGCTGGTTGTGGACCTCCCCTACCAATTGGCAGGTAACTACTCTTGAGTGGTCAGCACCTGGTGGGAGATCAACCCAGACTGGGTATATGTAGCAGGATCCTCAGAGCAACTCCAGTCCTACTCACCTTGCCGGACAATTCAGATCTCATTATGTCTCTTTACTCTCCATCCTTAGTGTAGTGATGGCTATCCTCAGGCATTGGTAACATGCTGAATTCAGTAGTTCAATAAGAGAACTTGATGGCAGAATTGGAGAGGGTTGTCTTTGTTTAATCCCTGAGAATTAAGTCTGCCATGTATCACAAGCTTCTGCAGATCCTCTGCCTGACAAAGACATCTTCTAATTGCAGCCGTCCTTTTAACTTGGCTTGAAAATGGCATCGACTGCCCAGTACCTGGTGACTACCAGCAGCTATCGCATTCTAGTCTTCTGTTTGTGGTTAGTATAGCACCATTTCTGGTGTTGTTCATGAGGTCTGTGGTGCCATCATCTCCACACCCTGAAGATGATGTCACATCTATGCCAGGCATCTTTGACAGTTGACAGGAGGTGAGTAAGAAGTTTGGCACTTGATGGAGTGCAGAGTACTGACAGTCGACACTTGACAGTTCACCAGAGAATCCTTAGCTACCAACTTTCGTCAAGTATAAATATAACAAACAAAAAAGAGATACTTGGCCACAGCTTCTGTTGTCTCTCCACAGAACTTCAACAAATGCCAGATGCCATCAGTTTGATTGTGTCCGCATGTGTCTAACTGTTGTGTTCAGCCCTGGATCATGAGGAAAATGCCAAACACATTATCCCCAAAGCCTGGAGAGACGAGGCAGTCATGCAAGATATTCGTAGCAGGAAGTCATGATGACAAAAGGCAGCGCGTCTACCTTAAGCATGACTATAACACTGCTGGAGCTCTAACCCGGTAGGCTAACTTGTGGCTGTGGAGAGATTTGAATGAATAAGGCAATTATTTTTTAGCTTTTTTGGTATCCCTATATCCCAGTGTAATAAATACAAAATAAAAGATAGTTCACTCACATGAAAAGAAATTGAAATTTTAATTTCAAATTTAGAATATAAGAATTTAAAGGTCACAATGGTCCATGTATAAAGTACAATATAATGAGAAACATCTGCTTTTTCTATTATTCAAGTTTATACATAACACCGACAAGAAACTGAGACTGTCCGCTTTCAAAGTAAAAGTTGCGCCAATTAAAATGTCTTGCAGCTGTAAGGCACAAGTTTTACTACTGTGATACAAGGAATCAAGAAGTAAGTACCAGTGAAACATGATTGTTTATTAACATAAACACTCAACTATGATCAGTAAATAAATTGTGAAATAGTTCACAAAGTCAATAAAAAAAAATTAATTTGCTGGGACAGAGGCTACTGGGGCGGTGCTGGCCGGGACTGGAAATAGGAACTGCTGAGCAGAGTGCTGCTGGGGCCTGGAATCGACTCCATGGAGCCCGGAGGAAGGAGGACTGGAACTGAGGGCTGCTGCCGCTGCTGCCGGGCAGTACGGAAACGAATAAGCATCCCCATAGTCTCCTGCTGAAACATAGACCACTGTTCCTCTGTGAGCATGCCCACCTCAGTGCTCAGGTATTGACAGTACATGACTCGGTTGTTGCTCAACCCCCCAACGGCCGCCTGCAGGGACTCCATAGCTACCTGCAGGGACCTCATAGCTGTCTGCAGTGATGACATGCTGTTTGGAATTTGAAGAACTGCCTTGTTGACGCAGCGGCTGGCGAGCTTGGCCTTCTTGCCCTTTAACTTTGGGGTCTGACTGGAGGGAACAGGAGATGGAGACCCAGGACGACTTGATGACCTTGCAGGCTCTTCTTCTCCTTCTTCTTCCTCCTCTTCCTCTTCCTCCTCTTCCACTCCGGTATTGGTGGACTGTGCCCCTTGAAGCTTTTTAAACACAAGCAAACAAACATTAACATAAATATCAAATGCATACAACGCAAGTGTACACATTTTATAGCACATTTACTTTTGCTTAACTACTTCACTTGCTGCTGAAATGCCATTAAACAGAGCAGTTACAAGGGAGAGAAAACAAACAAAAGGGTGTATTACTCTACCTTTCCCAGGCTGCTCCTGCGGATGGTCATGTGCTTATCCAAGAATTTGAACATATCTGAAGTCCACCGTTGCCTGGCTGTCAGTGGTCTTGTCGCCTGCTCGTTCTTCTTCTTCCTTAGTTTACCATAGACGGTCCGCATGTTGCGGAACCACCCCCAGAGGAAGTTCCCTGAGCACAGTCAAAAAAACCCCCCCACAAACAAAAATGTCTTGTTTAAAAAAAAAGTTGGAGTGTTTTAAGATACTGTGGATCAACAGAAATTACAGAGACATAGCTCACCGGTAACTCCTAGCTCCTCGGCCTTCTGATCCAGCAGCTGCTCCCGCCTGCGCTTGTCCTTGAAGTCGCGTGCTGTCTGGTCGTAGAAGAACGGGTGAGCTGCAAACCACTCAACAAGGTGGTCTTCCTGTTCGGGGGAGAGAGTTGCCTCTGGCTCCATCCGGATCCTCTTCTTGGCCCCGGGCCAATGCGACACCATTGGCTTTTCATCTTCTATCTCCAACTCTGGCTCCCCGGTCACAACTCTGTGGCCAACACGCCCGTGCAGGCTGGCTGAGGAGCCCGGCTCCAGCATTGTCTGTGACACGTTGGCAATGAGTGACAGCGAGGGGTCACTGTTTTCATCTGAGTCCTTCTGGTATTGAGAGGTTGCTAGAGTGATGTCCGAGCTGGAACTGGCAGGCAGGCACTTCTGCCATCTCCCTCTTCCCTTCATGGATCTACGTGCAGTCCTCCTTTCTATTGGTGGGATGCTGAATCTTGACACGTTTTTTTGCAGCATGTTTGGTGATTGGCTGTAGACTTGTTGGCGCTGTCGGCACACCTGTATTTACAGTTAGAGGCCATGTGATTAAAAGCTCTCAAGGTCGCCAAGCAGTCCCGCTGACCGCTTGGCAAGTAGTTATAGAGTGTCTGCAGACAAGTTGGGGTCTTCGATGCAAACTACAGGCGACAGTAACAATCTGCTAGCAACCAAAGCAATCGCTATGAGGTTTTTGGTGCAACACAATACACCTCTTTGCCATTAATTTTAGCTAGTGACAGCCAGCAACCACTCGCCAAGCAGTCAGGGATTACACATTTTACCCTAGCGACCAGTGGTTGGCAGGATGATCGTCAACTGGTCTCTAGGCCTGTGTGACTGGGGCTTAAGGCAACAAAAAAAACTATATACAGTTTCACATTATTGGTCATATGATTAATAAAATTATATTCTACGTTTAAGTACATTAAACTGTATTTAAAACTATATATAGCAGAGTACTGGTGATTTTCTTTTGGTAGAAAGCCAAGGCCAAAAACTGTGTGCGAAAAAACTAATTATATTTCCAGAAAGTTTGCTTCAACTCCAATCATGTCAAATGAAATCTTTTAAAAAGTAAACACAGAAATAGATAAATTTCACAGTGGGATTAAGGCTCACTCTAATTTGTAAAAGTCTTGTCTTTGACCCATTTAGCCACCAACGCATATAGTGGCTTTCTTGCTGATTATGACTTCAGGAAGTTAACAGAAAGTCCTAAAGGCAATCTTCTCCCACGATCTCTCCTGACATAAATTAACTGAGGTCTAATTTCTTACCTATAAGTACTGATTTACCAACGATGTACTTGGGCTAATATACAATCTAACTTGTATCACTGTTTTATATTTATGTAGCAATTAATTGTACAAAATAATGGAAATGTGAACAACTGGGGAAACAGTATTAACATGTCCCCATGTGTCTCAGACTTCCCTGTCACGTAAAAATTTCTGCACAACCAAACTGTTTCTCTTTTACACGAACTTCCATGTGTCTTTTCAGATTTTCTGATCGTGTAAAGTTCTTCCCACACACTTCACAGCCAAATGGTTTCTCTCCCGCATAAAGTTACACTTATCTCTTTAGATTGCCTCCTCGGCTGAATCCTTCGCCGCAGAACACCACAGCCATATGGTTTCTCTCCAGTATAGACTATTTTGTGTATTTTCAAACTTCCTTGATCAGTAAATATCTTACCACAGATATCACATCCAAACCATTTTCCTCCTGTGTGAAGTTTCATGTGTTTAGTGAAAGTAGATGGATATCTATATTTCTTTGGGCAAATCTTACAACAGAAAGGTTTCTCTCCTGTGTGGATTCTTATGTGAGACTTAAGATAAGTGTTTTGGTTAAATCTTTTGCCACAAACCTCGCAGCTATACGGCTCATAATCCAATGGCCTCTCTCCTGTGTGGACTTTTCTGTGAGCCTTAAAATGCATCTTCCGCTTGAATCTTTTACAACAAACACCACAACTAAATTGTTTCTCTACTGTGTGGACGCTCTGGTGTCTTTTCAAATCCCCTGGATTTGAAAATCTTTTGCTACAAACACCACAACCAAATGGTTTCTCTCCTGTGTGAACTCTCTGGTGTGTTTTAAGACTACAATGGTGTCTAAAGCCCTCGCCAAAAACACCACAACTAAATGGTTTCTCTCTTGCGTGGACTCTTGTGTGTCTATTGAAATTAGATTGATTTCCAAATCTTTTTTCACAAACATTACAACCAAATGGTTTCTCCCCTGTATGAACTCTAAAGTGTGTTTTAAGATGTGCCTTTTGGTTAAACCTTTGTCCACAAATATCACAGCCGAACAGTTTCTCATCTGTGTGGAGTCTCATGTGTTGAGTAAGATTAGACGGAAGTCCAAATGTTTTTTTTCACAAATAGGGCAACTAAATGGTTTCTCTCCTGTGTGGACTCATGTGTCTGTCAAGACTATACCACTGTCTAAAAGTTGCTTCACAAACATTACAGCCTAATGGTTTCTCTTTGGTGTGGTCTGTCTTCTGAGACTCTACATTTTTCCTCACTGTATGAGATTTCTTAATTTCCAAGCTGGAGCTGGAAGATGGTTTTTCTGAATGGCATGTTATGTGTTTTTGAAGAGACTGCTTTTGGAGAAACTCTTTATCACACTCTGAGCAGCTAAAGGATTTTTTTAAAGTGTTAAATGCCCCCTAACTCCTTATGCCTGACTCAAGTTCCCTGCTCACCTTCCAAATATCATCACTGTGTCTGGTTTTAGGTCCAGAATCTGATACAGGCTCCTTCCAGTCATCATCATCATCATTACTCACTTCAGTCTCAGAAGAGTCTGAAGCCTTTACATCAGTTTTTGGTTGTAAATAAATATGTGTATCAAGGTTCCCTTTTGATTCTGGTCCTCCACAGTCCTCTTCATCAGGTTCTGTTTTTACCTGTTTAGCTGGGCTGCTGGTCAGAGGCTCCATCTCATTGTTGTCTTCAGTTTGGCTTTGATGAAGCTGCAAAGACTGAGACTTCTCTTTATCATCATCTTCACTCTTTACAGTAACAATAGTGAATGGGAAAGTGGTGACATCAGTCACCTTCAATCCATTATGCTGCTCTCCCTCCTGATTGGTCCAGAGTTCTTCCTGTTCCTCCTTTATTTGCAGAGACTCTCGGTCCTGCTGGTCCAGACCGAGGCCCCATTCAGGGTGATCCTCTTTCATCTCTAGCAGCTGCTGAACTTCTGCAGAAAACAGCCAAACACATGGAGTTAAAGTATTATAAAGGCAATTGTAGCCCTGTAGTATTCTAGGAATATGATAGAAATTAGAAGAAACAATGAAACTATACTGAGATGAGTGAAAATCTTTAGCAAGCTTGTGATTGTACTCCCTTTTCAGCCTGGAATAAAAGCAATGCTTTATCATTGTACTTCTAATTAGTGTTTAAAAAGAAATGCTGTCAGGATGAAGGAGTTTGTGAAAGTGAAACAAGTTGTTTTGGGTTTTTTTCCCACTTTGCTTCACCATAGTTTATAAGAGAAATCCTGCTTTAAAACCATCACATAAATAGTCAGAGGAAGCTTCTCTGTTTAAAGGTACAGGCCATAAAGTTAGATATCTTATACTCATAAATATCGATTATTGAATAGTGTGTAATTATGTCTTCCAACAAAGAATGATTCAATTACAAAACAATTACAAAATTACACGTTTTACAGCCCAGCAGCTCACTGTTTGCCAGGCACCAAATATCTGAGGCTAACAAAGATTTGAATGGGTACATGAAGCTGAGGATCGGAAGTTTTCATAATGAGTAATACAAACCATGCAGCAGTACATGGTTAATGGTTAATGACTAACCTCGTATTCTGAATGGATTATCTCCTGAGTGACGTTTGGTCCAATTACAGCATCTTTCTCCTGTCATTTGATTGCATTTGTCCCTAAGAATCGTGAACCTTCATGTGTTTATATTGTGCTAACCATAGCTCTGTAGCTAGCCACCACATCATTATATACCAGGCCAACTTCAGTAACCCTACAAACGTCACTGCTGTTTAGTTTTCTGTCTTCATTTATGTTGGAAGTGATAGCAGAGCTGTACGTTTGAATTTTCTCAGAAATCTCTCAGTCAGAACATGCTATATCATGTTTAGATGGAAACTAGCGAGCTAACACTCCGCTAACTTCAAACTTTGTTAAACTTCATAAATCCTGTTTCTCATGGATGCCTGGATTTGAAACTTTATTGCAGAGCAGCCACACTGATCATTTTATTAAAGATGAAAGAATGTAGACAGTTTTTATCTCTCAGTGATGCCACAGTGTTCGTTTGGGACCTGAAGAGGAGTTTGGACCCAGAAATGACTAATGACCTCAGGTGGATAGCTAGGATTATACACTTAACTGGGAGGGGTAAGATGACAGAACACAGCTGACTGCAATCTCCAGTATGCTAAATATATTTAATATACTGACATAAACACATAAAGAATGTTAACATATTCATCACCTGAGCTAACTGCTCACTTTAGTTTAGTTTTCTTTTCAGTCTGGCCACCAGTTGGCACTGCTTTATATGTGCGCTTAAAAAACAGATTCGAATGGTCACTAAATCCAATTCATTCCAATTCATTTTTATTTGCCTCATACATAATCACATAAAGAGGCTCAAAGAGCTCCACAGGCATAAAACAAACAAACAAACAAACAAACAAACATACATAAGAAATGAGGTCACTTACATATTAAAACAGAAGTTTAAACAAACAAGCAAAACCATCAGGAACACACAGACATAACACATTAACTGTATATAAATTCCTGTGAAATAAAACTCAGTCCAATTCAAGAGAAACATGTCCATTTCTTCTTTGTATGACATTTTCAAGGTTACATATCCATTAGGGCTATTTGGCATGGACCTCACTTGTAAACTGAAAACTGCAAAAAAACCAAACCAAATCAAAAAACCAACAACCATGACCAACAACTTTTATTCGTGTGTTTGCTAATGTTTTTTCATAAGCTTCCCTGTCTTTCTCATTATGTTTGGTGCACTCCTATGATATGCTGCTACCCTCACCTATGGCAACGAGCTGTGGGCAGTGACAGAAGTGAAATAGTGACACTGCAGAAGTAGAAGAAGAAGAAACAAGACTCGTCTGAAGGATGTCTCTGCTCTCTGTGTAAGTGTGCAATCTCCGGTGTATCCTGACATGCACCTCCTGGGGAATGTAACTACATGTCAGGTCAAAGTTGCCAACTAATGTAATTGTTCTGTTCAGTGCTGTTGATTAGTGAGAGAATAACAATCGCTGTCTTGATACAAGAGATAATAATTACAGCATCAATATAACGACTCACAAATACCAGCAGATTCCTGGAAGGAGAATGCTGAAACTACAAAGAACGGAGAAAAACTAGAGGGAAAAACTTGTTTTTCTGACAAAGGTAAGGACCCAGTATTTTATTTATTTCTGTTGGCTGGCACTACATATGAAACACCGGGACAAACCACAACTAACCCATAATGCACCCACAAAAATGTCAGCCACTTATGTAGGTTACGTCACCGGCTCTACAAAGATTCCCCACAGAAATCCAAATCAGCCCTTAGAGACAGCGTGGGCTTCTCTGCTTAGACTGCTGCACCTTAAAAGTGGAGCTAAATTGATGCCCTGCTCCACCAGCACATAAAGGCACACAATAAGAAGTGGTGTGTAAATGTGTGAATGTGGCTTGTAAGTAAAAAGTAATTCGAGTGTTCAGTCAGAAGAAAACACTGCTATGGTTACAGTTCTGGTCAGAAGTTTCCATCCACTCATCAAGAGCATGAACACCGTGGTGATTTTGGCCTTTTAATAAGTGATGCCAAAGGTTCTGTAATGTCTTAAAGTTGTCAAGATCAAAACCTGTTCAGATTCAGAGTCATCTTTATTTGGCCGAGTTTGTGCATACAGATGAGCAATCTGACTCTGGTTCCCTTTGCTCTCTGTATACAAAAAGAAACCATTTTAAATAAGCAATATATTCACAAGGAGAACATAAATATGAGGATACAAGTAACAGAAAGTCTTAAAAAACTATACAAACTATAACAAACTTCTGTATTCTGGTGAGTGCAACTTTGATGAACCTTAGATATTAATTTTAAAAGTGCAAATTTTGTAGTACCATGTGCACATGGCCTGAACAGTGGATTATTTCAGTGTCCATCAGATTGACAGCCTGGAGGAAGAAGCGATGGCTGTGATGACTGGTTTTTGTAAACAGCGCTCTGTAGTGCCTGACTGAAGGCAGCAGCTTAAACCAGGATGTGAGGGCTCTGCAGAGATGTTTTCTATTAACTTCTCATTAATGATCATGATTGACGACAGCAGGTAGTTTCTCTTTGCAGCATAAAAAGGATTTGTTTGACACCGCTCAGTGGACTGACGAACTGAGACCGAGAACCAGCACATAAAGGACTGAGAACATAGGGAAAGTACAAAGAATTCAGTTCTGAGAAGAATGATAGATTTACAGAAGCTGGGAAGCTCGCTCGGAGCCATTTTTAGACAGCTGCAAATTCCAAGATCATCAATACGCAAGTACAAATTATTCAGACGTGTCACCACTTTGGTCTTGAAGAACTGTCAGACTCAGAAAGGAGGACTATGGCTAGGATGTTCAGGAACAGCCCTGGAACCACTGAGGCTCAAACCTGCCATGAACTGGAAACTGCTGTAACACCAGCACAACTGTCCACAGTGAAGCCAGGTTTACAGCATGCCACCAACAAAGAAGCCTCTGCTCCAAAATCAAAACCTTCAAGCTCAACTGAAATCTGCAGCTGTTCACGTGGACAAATCAAATACCTTCTCAAGAAAACCTTTGTGGTCAGACGACAGAAAGAGTAAAGCTGAAGCATTCAAACCTAAGAAGACAGAAGATGACTGTCAAAAATGCTGTGGCCTGTTTACTGCCAGTGGTACTGGTATATAACACAAAGTGAATGGAATAATTAAGAAGGAAAACTACCTCCAAATTCTTCAACTTCACATCAGATCAACAGCTTGATGGTTCAAGCTTGGACATGGTTGGATTTTTCCACAGGAGAACGATCCCAAACACACAACTGGTATTGGAATGGATAAAGGAGGCTAGCATTAAACTTCTGGATTGACGTGGCTCCGACCTCAACTCTATTTGAACTCTATACTTACCAGCTGATCTGTGCCAAGAAACGAACCAATTTAAAAACAAAAATTAAGCCAGGAAGAGTGGTCAAATATTCAGTCAGAATTATGCTAGAAGCTTGTTGATGGATACCAAAAAAATTAAGTGCACTTCGCTAAGGGACATTTAACCAACCAAAAGTTTAGATTTTATATTATTTTATGTTTATATTTGAGTCTGTATGTATATTTCTGACCCTGTGTGGATTAGAGAGGGGGGGAAAAAAAACACTCATTAAAAATACAATAATTCCATCCTGCAAAACGATCAGGTAAACTCCATATCACAGTGACATTCGTGCCCATGATGAGTGGATGTAAACCTCTGACCACAGCTGTAGATGCATAATCAGCCCTCCACCCTGAAGCAAATCAAAAACGGGGAAAGATTGGATCGCTGCACTCCTCCTCGTAACCAACCTTAACTCACACTGGCGTTACTTGTGTCCTACTAGCTGTTCCAGGATAATTTGAACAGATTTAATAAGGTGGAAAAAAAAAAAAAAAAACACGGCCATCCCGTCCTTGTTTGGTGTGTTAGCAGCTAGCCCGTTTCCTCCACATTAAATCTGTGATTATTCTCACCGGAGGTTTGGCTGCCCTCGTCTTTCTGCTGCTGATGGACTCCGAGCGGGTTAATCTGCTGCATCTCTTCGAAGGACAGACTCTCGGCGCTGTGCTGCTGCAGATAATCCGCTCCATTCATGGTGTCCGCAGATATTTTCTGCTTCACAATAAACTGCAGGCTCCTTCGGAGTCAGCACAAAAGATCACAGTCGCACACTTACACGTCACTGCTGCTCGGGTCCCGCGTCTACAGATGACATCATGCGTTATAACTGGAGACATCTGTAAACATGAATTACTTTTAGCTAAATTTTTTATCCATAAATGTAAGTTTACAAACAAAACACCATCTTTCTGTCATTTTTTTAAGGATGTGGAAATGTATATACAATCAATATCAGACTCTACCAACAAAAAGGCTCTCAAAACAATATATATCTGTGAATTTTTGCGTGTATTCTTGTAACTTTTTACCCCTGGCTTTGTGTGTTCATGTTCTGTTGTTTTGTATACTTCATCTGTTCGTATGTTGTATACTCATTGTTTGTTAAATAAAGTTTAAAAAAAAAAAAATCTGTAAACATGAATCCGATACGAATTTTTTGACGTTATTATTATTATTATTGACATTTTAAATAAGTAATATAACCGAGCTCTAAACATGATAACACTTCTGTTCCAGATTAAGGTCAAAATTAATCTTAGTTTAAAATTATTAGTATGTCTGCACAAAAATACTTTACTGTTCGAGGTGACATCTCTAAGATGAATGGGTGTGATTTAATAGAATAAGGTAATGATGTAAGATTCGATCGTGCTAGGCGAAGGAGTATTACTGATGATGTAATATTACACGGTGGATTTTTCAGTAATTAGAATATTGCTCTTGGTTGTGATCAGAGTCACTCAGTGCGTCCTGAGGGTCACTGTGGTGCCCGAGTCTGTTTGTTCTTGGTCTCAGCGGTCTGTAGCATTTGCCAGAAAACATGGTTGGCCCTGCTGAGGGAGTCCAGGTCAGGCCACCAGAGATGAAGGTACCCAGGAATTTGAAGGTTGGCACCACTGATGCAGAGATGGCCAGGTTTGCGCTGCTCCTCCTTTGTTTTCCAATCTCAAAATCTCTGTAGGCAGAGTCAGTCATAGTATCACAGGCAAATGTGATGATGGTGCTGTTGGGATGTCCAGGATGATAGTGTTGTATAGTCAGTCCTCTCAGAGCTCCTCTGGTGTTCTCCATGTGGCTCACTGCAGTGTGGAGAGCTGTGGCATCCTCAGTGGACCACTTTGCTCTGGTAAGACTGCTGTGTGTTGGAGGTGGGAGCGAGACAGCCTGTGCTGATCTGGGTAATGGTGAGACTCATGGTGAGAGTCATGGCTGGTCTGACAGTGTTATGCTATAGCTGCCTGTGACAGGACACATCTGTCTGCTATTCATCACCTCACTGAAATGTGGTGCTGGTCCCTTCTGGAGCATTTCAGTGAAATTATCAGACAAATAACCACAAAAGAAGCTCATTAATATGTTTTGGTGACTGAAATTCTAGTATTTTATTAGTCTGTTGCCAATAAATCACCAGGTAACTGTGTCTGTGCATTAATACCACCATTGGCTGCTAATTTAACACACTGCTTAAATATGATAACTTCTCCAAGAACCCTAATTCAGTGGCAGCCAAATCAGTAATATTTAGGCTTCAAAATGCAGAGTCCAAAAACAGTGAGTGACATCATGGTTACAACTTCCATCTTTTAGATACAGTCAGGATTTAGAGCTACCTGCTGTTTGGTGACGCTGTGAAAGAAACCAACTCAGGTGCATAGCTTTAAAAAAAAACAACAAAAAAACAACAAAGGAATAATTGAACTCCTGAGTTTATAAACTTTGTTGCAAGTGTGTAATCTTTTGCTATGAAATAAACTGATGTGCAAAAGTCTTGAGCCACCCCTCACTTCTTTATATTGTGCTTCCAAGGAGCCAGAAGTCCTTTAAAGTTTGGAGAATTATTCCAGAAAGAAACGACAGGAAGCTGCCTCAGAGTTCAGACTGTGTTAAAGAATAAATCTGGTGACACAAACATTGATTTTCTAGCTAACTATACTTGTATAAACTCTTTTTGCCTCGTATACTATATTTCCACATTTGTTTGCAAAATATGAGGAAATGAGGAGCTGCTCGAGACGTGCACAGTTCTCTGTCTGCCTTTGGTGCATCACTCTAAACATCTCCACACTCCGCCAAACTGTCGCTGGCTGGATGGTCTGTTACAAATAAACCAAAAACAAACAAAAGACCAAGAAATATTATACAGTAACATTTAATCATGAAAAGGTCGAGTAGAGACCCTAGAACGACGAGTGTCCATTCAAACAATGGGGCGCGATAGGAGGAAAATACGGCACACAGCTAAACCACAGTCTTTTAAAAAATAAAGTCAGTGCACAAATAATCTTACAAAGATTGCATAATATAAAGAAAGGTTATAAAATTTCCCAGAAATAGTGCAATTTTACCACCACCAGGAAAATAAAACCTGCCCCAATGTCGATGCCAGTCGTCTAAACGCTCCGCCGGAGAGTATTTTGGTTTTCGTCACGCGAACCGTTTTGAACTAAATGCTCTGCGGTCTGGAGGCAGGGCTCGGAGTAAAAAGATAGCACATGTTTCTGGATGGCTACATGTTACTGAGACACAACACACACATGCAAACAAACTCTTCATTGCACTTGGGAAAATGAATATAAAATGAGTTTCTATACATTAGTGTATATGGGACAGTCCAGACAGGCCCACCTGTCGACACTCAGCACACACATTTAACTTAAAGCAGAGCCAGTGTTTCTACTCAGTCTGCAGACTAAAGGCTACATGTGTGCACAAGCATACCCACAGGGCTTCAGTTTTCACATTTAATAAGGACACAATAGCAGAAATCCCACTCATTTCCTCCACCAAAGGTATATTTCAATGTTTCTTGTATGTAATACATCTTTACAAACACAGCTCTGACACTGAGCTCCTACTCACCTCCAGTAAAAAGCGCCTTACAGATGAATGGCATCTACTGCATAAACACATGAAGGTAACTTATCCCTGACACCTTAAAAACAGAGTCACACACACGGCCGTGCTCAGGACAGGAAATGGAATAAATGCTGGAATAAATGTTGCTGACTATTTTCTGAAAATTAGAAGAAATCCAAGAAAAGGTAATAACTCTGTGCTACAGAGTCGGACCACACCAACACGCCAGCAGCACACAAACACACCCACACATCCTCAGACAATCCAACTGTGAGGACTGAGTTTGTGACGTTGCTGCACAACACTTCTGTTCCAGATATTTGATCCACCCCTGTGCCGGCACATCATTCTGCAATGCTCTCAAATTAAATAAAAATACATGTACTCATGATCTGCAGAAAAATCTCCCTCCTGGCTGCATTTATGATCACTAAAGAAATAAAACAAACATCATAAAAAGTGTCTTAAATTCCCTTTAACCCAAAATTCTCACACCTGAATATCATGAAAGAATTACAATTTGTCGGTTTGCTGATAGGTATTGAACCAACAATGTTACTCCCTAGAACAAATCTACTAGATCAGGGGTGTCAAACATAACGTGAAGATTAAAAGAAGCTTGGACTGCGTTTTGTGCTTAAGAAAGTAGAGTCTGACTCGTCCAGTTCATCTGAGCCAGAGGTCGCTTTACCGCCTTCTTCCTAAAACTAGTTCTGCCCCCCCAAACTAAACTATGCCTATAAAGTACGGATGGGTTTTCCTAAATATAAAACAATAAAACAATGGCACCACTTTCCCTAAAAAAAAGAACATATCTTAAATGCCTCCCCCCTTTTCATGAAATGACTGAAATAACAAGAGATTTGTTAAGTAAGGTAGCACAGACTTCTTATTGCCTTTAGTGTATGTGGAGTAATTGTGCTTACATGCATCGTCACCACCTAAAAATCTCATTCTGATCCAGGAGGAATCCTGGGAAAATGTGCATTTTTTTCCACTGTACACAAAGAAGAAGAAGAAGAAACAAAGTAAAATTCTGGGAATTAACTAAAAGTTTCTGTTTTCATTACAGACCAAAGTCCAGGCAATGATCAGCTGGTACTTTGTTATTTTACAGACTGATTTCTTTAAGAGTTTAAACTTCTTTATACCAAAAAAGGCAAAAATCTGCTTTCTTTACACGTTTGTAAGGAACAGCATCAAGAAAAACTGGACCCAGAATCTAAAATGAGTTTGACACCCCTGTGCTAGAATACACTCACAAACACTATAAACAGCACAATATACACACATCAAATAAGCGAAACAGATTCAACAAAACACAGCTGCATGAGCCGAAGTGGCACCAACGTGAAACACGAGTGACGACAGGAGCTCCACGGAGCGGTCACTGAGTTACGAACCCTCCTCTCACCGGAGGCCAAGCGTACATTCAACATCTGTTACGAAAAGAACGCCTAAACGAGCCCCGTCTGGATCCAACGTATCGCGCCACCTCGGAGGTCGTTCGTCTCTCTAGTGTCATGAGATGAGGGCGGAGTGCTACATGTACTGGTGTGCATATTCTACACTATATTCCTGCATCCTGCTGCTGGGCGATGCTCATCGCTCGCCCCAAAGAATCCGGCTACCACTTCTGAAAATAACCAGCCTCCTCTTTGTGAGCGTGCATGCTGAAACACTCTGGAGAACGAAGGTCGGGACGTTAGATGAGGATGTTGGTGTAAGATGAGGAGAAGGGACTTTTTTCTTTAGCCTCAGAAGAATAAAAAGCAAACACGGTGTTAGTTTTTTTTTTTTTTTTTTTTTAAGGTTTAAAGAGCTGTACCATGTCTCTTTAGGCATGTTAGTAGATAGGCGTTCACTTCACAGGCTCACATCAACGACAGAGCGATTTCTGCACGTGCTACCGACACTAATAAACCAAAGATACTCGTCAGTGCCAATACGTGAGGAGGTGTGGTTCAGAGATGTGCTGCTTTGGTATGATTGTGGACGGTAGTGCTTTTAAAAAAATAAACAAACAAAAAAAACCCACACCCAAAGAGACGAGAAAACACATTTACAGTAACACTCCTGCTGAGGAGGATGGACGGAAAGGATTACAAAGCATAAATATTATATATATATATATATATATATGGTTTTTAACCCATTTAACTGACTCCCTGTGAAGATAAAAAACATTAGAAAGAGGAGTAAGTGTGGCATCAGCGTGCTGAGAAAGACTGCAGGCCCCTCGGTCACTGCGATTCAGAAAGCACCGAGCACCGATGGACGACAGCAACACACACATGCGCTCCTACAGGCCCACAGGAAGAGGCCACAACAGCCCAAACACACAGTCAATCCCAGTGTATGCAAGGCCCGCCCCCTCCATCCACCCAGGTCCGACTATCATTTTAAAGGCGGTGGGCATGCAGTTTGCGGGGCAGTGCTGGCGTGAGCCCTCAGGCGCTGAAGCCTGGCAGTTTCGGGTTCCTGGTCAGTTACCGGGCAGCTCCCTCTCGGGTGGAGTTCAGAGCTGGTGCACGATGCTGTCTGTGTGGTTGACCGAGACGGAGCCGTCCTGGCGCAGCCGCTGCCACTGGAAAGTTGTGCTGAGGGAGCCCACCTCGTCCTCCTCGTTCTCCTGCTCCTTGGCAAACTCCATAAACACCTGCAGGACAAAAGGAAACGAGGAAAACTTGGAGTGAATAATCCAGAGGTCCAGTGGAAGTACAAACTGACCGCCTGACCTGTAAGCCTACCTGCTCTAAGGTGGACTGGGAAAAGTTGTACTCTTCAAAGTTGAAGGTTTGCTTGGCTGAAGACACAAAGAAAGAAGATTAAGTACACGGGAGAGAGAGCAGAGCTGTGGAGGAGAAACAAGGGGTCAGCGCTCACTCACCGCTCTCTAACTGAGAGAAAGACTTGGCCAGTGATTGGACGTCCTCCATTGGGATCTTGTAAACCATCAGCGTAGCAAAGCTGGAAAAACAGCACACACATACATACAGAATTAAACAGGGACACACAGAGCAGTAGCACGTGTCTGTGTTTCCACAGCTCGTTCACAGCTCTATTTTCCATAATGCTTCCTCCTCTCTTTTTTCGGTCTTAGTTGACTTTTAGTTTTGACTCAGAAATTAATCAGTGGTATAATAAGCTACAAAAATACATCTAAAAGCTCATGTTTTGCCTCATTTATTGATTTCTAACATTTTTATTGCATTTGTTTGAGTCTTTAGGGCTGTTACACCCTCAGTAGGTACATTTACTTCTACCCTGAAAACAACCTCGAACAAGTCCCACATGTGGAGCGTAAAAACATGAAAGCACAGGATATCTACTCCCAACTGTTATTTTAAGGGAAATTATTTCACTTTACAAACTGAATGTGTTTAACTTCTAAAAGCTCGACTTCCACTGTTCATTCGCACGTTTGACACAGTTTTTGTGAACAGCTGAAACTGGGTTGTTCCATTAATCATATTTTAATCACAAGCACTATTCTGTCTTTCAGTCAGGACAAAATTCTTACTCTGGATTTGATTTTTGCTTTCTCGGTTTTATAAGGTTCACTGCTTTCCTTTACAGTGTGCTGTTGGCACTCATTAAGTGTCCATCACTGTGTAGTTGAAGTGGAAGAAAGACTGGTGTTAATCAACTGGAGCCATCTACAGGAAGAAAACACTGAAGGTTTCACAGCTGGACTAGCTGCTGTGGAGTCATGTGACTGCACTCCCATCTGGTACTCTCTCCACCGCCATCGGTGCTCGCTGGCTTTATGATCAGAAATATACAATCCAGCCCACTGGACACGTTTAGTAAACGTGAATAAATTTTGGACTGTCTTTTAAAGAATTTTACAGCTTGTCCTACTGATAAACACCTTTCCCGATTCCATTCATACTACACCAAAGTCCATCCATCCAAGTAATGAACAGTTAAATGACTGAAAAGTTGCAGCTTTTTCCTTCTCTGGAGATATTTATGTTTTTCTAACTACAGCAGCATTTCTTTATCATGTAGAAACACAGAGACACACTTGAAACTGCACAAGGATTAAATGTGCAGTTAAACTTCTTCACAATGACAGAAAAAGGATTTTTACCAATGCAAGTCATTTAAGATCAAAATGGGCTGTAAAACGAGTCTGACATCCCTGAAATACACACAGACACAGACAGGTCGGGGCTCACCTCTCCTGCCGAGCGGCGTGAGGGAATATTCGTAGGATCTCCTTATGCAACAGCGCCACCTGCTGGAGCCCCGTCAGCTCTTCTCTAAGTTTCACCTCCAAACTGTAACCGCGGCCATATTTTCCTTTTAAATGTTGGATGGAACCGATACATCTGCAGGAAAGAGAACAAGCATTAAGCGGCGTTATGCGGAGACTCAGAAGTTTGAGAAATTATCGAGAAAGCAGCTGTGGAGCGAACCTCAGCTGCCCAGAAACCATGATGGCGACGCGGTCGCACACAGCCTCGGCTTCCTCCATGTAGTGAGTGGTGAGGATGGCTCCGCGCTGACGGTTCTTAAAAGCGGCTCGCATGGCCCTCCTACACGAAGGAAACGCGAACGATTTACGTACTTTTGCTTTTTTAACGGTAGCATTGCTTATGAAATTAAACATATATTATTTGGCTGTGAAAGAAAAAAAACATTTTTTTGAGAGAACTTCAGCGCTTCACATTTGAAACAAGTAAAAGGCAGAAAAATGTTTCTGTAGGGAAAACATCATCTCACCACATGCGCTGTTTGGACTTTGGATCCATCCCTGATGAAGGCTCATCCAGTAAGACGATCTGAGGATTCCCGATCATGCTCAAGGCAAAACACAACTGCAGACGTACAACACAATAATATCATACAAATACTGTAAAACTATAACAGAAAAGATTAGAAGTACTGCATGTGTTTCATGACAGAAGATCAATTTAAGGCTTTTACATTTGAAGTGAGACGTTTAAACGCCACTGCCGCGAAAAATAAAATTAAACTTAAAAAGCTAAAATATTCTAACTCGTTAGGATGGAGTGAAACGTAGATTTTGCTGTTAACACCAACAGGTTTCTGATAAATACTTTATTATCAGGCAGGATAAACACAGCATTAACATTACAATCGAGCAGACTAATAGGCAAGCGGAGGGTCTCCTCACCTTCCGCTTGAGTCCTGCAGACAGAGTCTTGGCTTGTTTGTGTAAGTGGTCCTTCAGCTCCAGAGCATTCACCACACTGACAGCAACGGCAGACACACAACAGCCGTTATTAGCTTTACACACTCTCTCCCTCTCTAGAAAAGATCTACAGATCGAGATCAGTGGTTCTTAACCTTGTTGGAGGTACCGAACCCCACCAGTTTCACATGCGCATTCACTGAACTCTTTAGTGAAAAATAAAATATGATTTTTTTCAAATTCAAGACATAGATATGTTTTTTACTGGTGCACAAAATGAGCCGTGCATGTCACAGCGGAGGCTCTGCAGAACCCCTGAGAGCGACTCACCAAACCCTTAGGGTTCGATGGAACCCAGGTTAAGAACCACTGATCTAGATCATCTTTGACTGTCTGACCGTTTAAAAAAGAAATCACTGTGGTCAAACGTCAGGGGGAAACCGGTACTGAGGATGAGACCGAGACTTTACCGTTTGATGATCCCTGGCACGTCCTCTCCTTTCAGGCCTTTGATGGCGGCGTAGATCTCCAGATGCTCTTGCAGAGTGACCCGAGGCCACAGAGGGTTCACCTGTGGGCAGTAGCCCACGTGCTCCAGAGGATTGTCCACTGAGCGAAACTCAGTGCTGTAGTCTCCCATCAGCACCTGGACCAAGACAAGCAAAAATTCTGAGTGTTTTCTTGGTTTTACTTGGGGGGTTTGGGTTCAGCTGACAAAAATCGCATAAATAAAACAACAAAAAGAAAAAAAAGTGTTCCATGAGTTACATGACTGAAATTATTAAACAAACAGACAGAGGAATGCTTCAGTATCATCCTACTGTACCTGGCCTGCAGTGGGGTCAGTGTCACCTGCCAACATGTGCATGATGGTGCTCTTTCCTGCTCCGTTGGGGCCCAACAGTCCAAGAACTTCACCTGAAGAAACAGCAGGTTAGGATTCAGACTGTGGGTGAAGCCGGCCGGTTGGGAACCAAGCAGCATAAGAAAAAGCAGCAAGACTAAGCGTACCTTTACGGACACAGAAAGAGACGTTCTTTGTGGCAAGCTTCCTCTTCTTGCTTAGAGAAAATCCTTCTCTCCTGCCCTTGTACTGCTTCTTCAGGTTACTCACAACCACGACCGGTTTCTAAACAGACACAGAAAAGACAGAAAAAGTAGCAAAATGCCTTCAGATCACTGACGAGAAACTAAAAACTAAAGATACCTGGCTGATTTAATATTTATTGCATCCTGACTCTTCAACAGGGACCAGGGACTTCAACAGCATTCTTAATTTATGTATTATAAATATTTACCTCTTCACAGGACTGACAGCTGAGGGCCTCTTTGACTCTGGCTCTTTCCATCTGGACATCTTCGTCTTCATTCTGGCCTTCTTCGAGGTTCCTCTCCACCTTGGCCTTGGACTGGGATGAGATCCTGTGAACATTTTAAAAGAACATCAGGTCTGGTGCATTTAATGTAGGCATCAAAACCTATATGTTTTTATTGCAGTAAAACGGTTGCGACCACATTTTGTTCAGGGATCTGGGTAACTCCAAAAGCCTCACAAACTTTTCTACCTTTATCAAAGCAATAAACCTCAGAATAAATAAACCAGATGTTCCTGTAAGCCAGTGGTTCCCAAACTTTTTTTGCTAGGCCCCCCTTTGTTTTACAAGAAAAATGCCGCCCCCGCACGCACGCACGCACGCACGCACAAACACATCCTTTAACCACACACACCCATATTTTGCTCCATTGCGGTTTATCTCACACCTCAAACATTTAGTAAACAATTAAGCAAATACAAGTAATAAATTACAGGTAGTAATAAAATACACTACTAACTCTTTTACGCTACGTCCACATCTACACGGGTATTTTTAAAAACTCAGCTGTTTCTATGCGTTTGGACCATTCGTCCACACGTAAACGGAGATTTTTTAAAACTCCTTTTTTGCGTTTACGTGTGGACGAGGAATACAGAGTTCGTCACGCAATGTCAAAGGTATGTGCCTCTTTTCACGTCACGCTGTGCGCCACGTTATTGTTTACATGAGATGAATTGCAGAATGGCAGATAGAGACAAAATACTGTTACTGTTAAATCTGACTATCTGCAGGTTTTACACGCTTACATATACACGCAGTTACTGTCCCTCCATTTAGAAAGGCAGAGGCGTCACGGTGTGATTATTTTACGTGTAGTTGTTTTTTCCTGTGTAATAATATTCAACATTGCTATCAATACATTTTTCAAAAAATGTCTCTCTGTGCAAAATGGGTTTAAACACATAAACAGCTGTTGGATATTGTTTGTCCGTGATTTGAACCGGGGGAACAAATTGTGGCAGGATCAGCCTGATATTATTTGTATCCCACTGTAAGTTTACTGCATAAAGAGCTAACATGTCCAAAATGTCAGGAGTAGTTAGTCATTACAGCAAGTGTTTGTGAACTAAAAATCAAGAATGTGGGATACTGTTTGTCCGTGATTTGGAGAGCCCAGCGCTGCTCCCGACGCAGGGAAAACTATTTGCAGGGGAGACCTACCTTGGCACTTGTGCAGGTGAAGCCAAAGGGAAGATATGCTTCACCATATTTTCTAGTCTTTGGCTTAGAATGAAGTTGGTTTGGAAACATATTCAGCTATGCTTCATCTCCTGCTTTGCGTTTGTGGAGGCGCCCCGTGCTAGCAGTGTCCAAGCGTTTGGTTTCCCCCCCCCTTTTCACACCGCGCCCCCTCTGCAATGGCTCTGTGCCCCCCCCAGGGGGCGGGCCCCACACTTTGGGAAGCTCTGCTGTAATCAGAGTTATGAAAGCGATCATCACCTGCAGAGCTGATCGTTTTTCATCGTCCTTCCTCCAGAATGGATCTCCAGCCAGCGAAGCAGGAAAAGCAGAACGATGCACTGGAGGTAGGGCTGAGCACAGACACACAAGGATTACAGTTAAATACAGTTCTGACATTTGTTTATCACATTTTTTCCCCCACATCTTGAAATATGATACATACGGCTAAAACTGAAATGAGCAGGTTCTTCCACAGGAAGTTCTCCTCGTAGACAGTCGGGAGGAAGGTGGCCTGAAAATGGAGAAATGCTCTCAAACATGACTCCAATAACGGCCTCAGCCCCAATGATATATGATTGTGCATTTATTTGAAAAACACAGCTGTATGCTTGACAGAGAAAGCAGCTGTTGCCCTGAGCTCCTACCTTGGTGATGCAGTTGAGACAGCCCATGAGAGGGTACAGCGGGTTGAACAAACACAAGACGTTGTGCAGGGTTCTTGTCAAAACTGGATTGTTGTTCACGAAGGACAACTGAACCACCGAGGCTGACACGACGCACACCTGAGGTACAAGTAATTCATTTATTTTTAATAAAGGTTTCAATCTAAAGCATTTTTGTTGTCATGTGAAGAACAAAGAAAAGAAAAAGAAAGAAGGAAGAGGAAGAGGAAGAAGGAGGAAGAGGAAGAAGAAGGAAGAAGAAGGAAGGAAGAAGAAGGAAGAAGGAGGAGGAAGAAGGAGGAAGAAGGAAGAAGAAAGAGGAAGAAGAAGGAAGAAGAAAGAGGAAGAAGAAGGAAGGAGGAAGAAGAAGGAAGAAGGAGGAAGAAGGAAGAAGAAACAGCAGCACCAGGCTTCTTCAGGATCACATGTTTGAGTCTCACCATCATGGAGATGACAGAGAAAAAATCCCTGTTGCTTTGGACTCGGGTGAAGCCGAAAGACGACACGTAAGTGAAGAGAATCATGGCTGGACTGAAGCCGACGGTGCAGAGGACCTAAGGCGGGGCAGAAGCCATGAGATGAAGTCACATATGTGTTGTATTACAGAGGAATAAAGTCTGCGATACAGCGCTTTAAGCAGCTGGGCGCACCACAGCGGAGAGGTTGCTGGAGTTGAGCAGGTTTCCGGTGTGGAAGGAGAAAAGGATGATGGACATGAAGGACAGGATGAGGTAATAGAACGGGATGTCCACCGCCGCCTGACCGCACCAGTACGCTGACGGTACGAGACCAGAGATGCGCAGAGTTGAGCGACACTTTATCTGCAAAGGGGACAAAACCCCCAAAACAAAACACAGAAGTGACGAGAAATATGTAAGAAATGTGACCGTGTGGCCCGATATTCTCACTGTACCAGAAAACATTTCTTTTTTTCCCTCCTTTCGTGCTAAATCTTTTGTTGAAAAGATTAATCTGTTTTTATCTCTGTGACTAACTGGTTACCTCTCGGTCTCGAGTGTGGTCCATTGCAAAATATGCCGGCATTCCAGCTGCCAGCATTCCCAGTATGATCGCCTCTATGTACACCAGCGCGTAGGATGTAGCATCAGGGATTTGCTGATAGGCATCACAAAGGGAAAGTTTAGTGTCTTGGAAACGACCTGTGTTATCTGACTCTATATTTGTCAAAGGCACTCACATATTCAAAAGGTTTGGTCCACGTTCGGATCTGCCCGGTCCCATTCAGACCTCTTAGAAGAGCATTGCTCAGTATATTGACAGTCATGGGCAGGGAGTGAACAGTCGTGCTGTTAAATGCAACGCTGTATCTGAAACCCTGTTAACAACACATGAAACAAAGTGTCAACAGCATCTCATGAACTCAGCACTCCATCTAAACAGAAAGCTCTCAGTTAGAGGAGCCAGCAGCCCTCAAACAAAGAGCACTTTGCCTGGAACACGAGCACCGTGACACATTAAATGTAGGTGGAGGTGCTCCAGTTTCATCTAATCTGATATCAGTAATTAAATTCAATCTATGCAATATTAAAGTGACCTTGCTGGATCTTGTTACGTTGATGGCAGCGCTGTGGGGAGCCGCTGCCATGTAGTCACTCTGCTTCATCATTTCCACTTTGATGTCCTGAGACTCGATGTTGTGGATGAAATCGGAAATATCAGAGCCTGTAGGTACGAAAAAGGCACGGCTAAAATCATCCATACAACCATTTTCTGCTGTGTCACAGTTGCAGCGGTCCAAGAAGAGATGGGCAGACGTCCTTCGACATAATCTGAGTTTGTTGCCACTCAGCTTGAGCCCAGACACCCCTCAGAGGAAGCCTGAGGTTGGGGGGCTACAGCTTGCAACTATAAAATTTAATCATGCAGAAGCTCATAGGTGTCAATAAAAACAATTCAAATCAACATCAAGGAGGTCGGTTAAATTACACCCACGGGACATATTGTAATGATTATGGTTAGTGGGATATTTCACACTTGCGCAGAAGTGCAATGCTTCATCACAGTGTTTACATCACGTTGTGCTTTGTGATAGAGCTGAGATCTCGAGTCTTATTCGGGGAAAAAAAGAAAACCATTGAAAGTGAAAAAGCCTTTTAACTCAGTTACACAGAAACCGTCAGGCTGCCGTGTTTGTATCTGTGACACTCACCAGTTGAGTTCTGAACCAGGAGGCTTGTGGCGTATCTCTGGGGCACCTGGTTCCTCCTGAGGAGGTAAATTGGCAGAAACTGGCGGTCTGAGGAGTGAATCTGGATGTTTCCTGTGGCCAGCGACAAAACCAGGACTGCAGCCACAAACACCAGGAACAAGGCCAGACTGGAAGAGGAGGAAGGGGGAGGTTAGAGTCAGGAAAGTCTCGATAAATGGGAGGAATAAAGCCTCAAAACACATACCCATTTCTGTGACTGGACAAAGAGGGAGAAAACTATGGATGTCATTTAGTTCTTTAACTCTAAGCTACAGAAGCAGAAGGAGCATGTGTGTCCATCATATGACAGATTAACACACAAACAACAAAAACAAAAAACATATATTGTATTAAGGTAATAAATAAGAAGCCCAGTTTACCCATGATATCTTCAAAATAAAGAAATTGGCTAATAAAGTAAAATAAAGAGAACACTCACGTGTAAATGAAGGCCTTCCTCTCCCGGCGCATGTTGAGCATGTGCAGCCACGCCACGGTGCTGAACTGCTGCCGCCACAGGGCGTGACCCGTCACAACGTCCGACTTTGTGTCAGAGAACGTGAGCAGCCTCTGGTCCGTGTCATCCAGGGAGGCGGTGTCGCACTCGTCGTCCGCCTGCTCTCGATTAAACACGCTGTAGTCTGAAAACATGAAACGACTTTTACTCAACACCAGAGCTCCTTTGACTTTTTCCATTCGAAAAACTTAAATCAGCAGCAATCTTCAGTTTGGCGACACACTCACCAGCCTGATCCACTTCAGCCTCTGCCTCCAAACGTAGAAAAACATCTTCCAGCGTTGTCATGGAAACACCATAGTTGACTATTCCCAGTCTGGGTTGAGAGTCGAGCTCCGAGAACAGGCCTACGAAAGATGAATTCAGGACCGCTCAGCGCACTGCGTGGCTCACAGTCAAAGCTGAATCATAACTGAGTCATACTCTATTTTTAAAATACTGTCTGGATATTTTTAAAGGATATTAAAGAAACCATGAAGGCCAAGAGTAGGTGAACTTTCCCCTTTCAGCAGGGACAACTGCTCCAGTATCACTCTGCTCTGCCCCAGTGCAGATTCAGAGCTTCAAGAAATTGCTTTATTTGCAGTTGATTGCTTTGGAGTTATGATTTTTAAAAACATTTTTATACAATGCACAATGTCAAAGCAAGGCAGTTAAACCAAAAAATGCTGATGGGCACATTTAGGAGTACATGGCTGTGCACAGCTGCATGCATGTTGCTACAGAAAGCAGGCAGCTATCAGAGAATCAGCCTTCAGCACAAAACAAGAGTCAGGATAAATGTGCAAAAACGTGACCCGACTGTAAACTAAAAACATAATCAGTACAATTTAATGCTCAAAAAACAAACACGCACAAAGGAAACATCTGTATGGTCGACTCATGTCATGATTTTTTTTTTTTATTTTTAAATTTTTTAAATGTGACCGACGGACGTTCCTGTGAATCGAACCTGGGAACGTGTCCATGCTCTCAAAGGGCAGAGTGAAGGTCAGCTCCGCCTCGTGATGTCGGGATAACTTGGCTTTGGGAACGTGCTGCTTAACCAAAGACGTGATCTTTTCTGCGTCACATGCCTCGCTGATAGACATTCTGCAAAGGATGAAGAAAAACATCTAAATCTAGTTTGATAAAGACGCCTGTGGTTAACACACATCTAAACTCAGCAATAACAAAAACAATCTAACGGATTATTCCTTTTGGGTTCTTGTAAGAGTCAATTAAAGGGGTCCTTGCCTTAGATGATAGCCCACACCGCACTTGATCTTGAGATACAGAGAGGAGCCAACACACTTCAGCTGACCTTGAGAGATCACAGCTTTGCGATCTGCAGAAACAAACATTCAAAAAAAATAAACCAGACATGTTTTCAACTTGCGTGGAGATAAACCTTTGTTCTCATATGGGTCAAGTATAAAACTGGAGCTGCTGCTCGGTTACATAAAGCTGTGCTGGTGTTTTCTGCTCGCCTCCGCACCTTGAATCTCACTCTTTCTCCTGCAGCAAGGAAGGAAACTCAGCACTGACCTCATGATGAATAATATCACCAAGCTGGAGCATATGTTAGCAGTATACTTTAAAATATGCATACACAACAAACCTGAGTGAAAACTGTTCATCCGGTCAAACGGTTTTATTTTAAACATCATCAAGAAAAGACAGAAAATTTTCTGGAAACGGAAAAGCAACACCAGCTCCTGATTAAAATATTGATCAAGCTAGAAGATCCTGAGATTCCATCATCCGGGATAAAAATAAAGCACAATTTCTGGTCTATATCGCCAGTCCAAAGTGTGGGTTTGTGTATCTTACACAACAAGAAGCATTCGTACCAGCAAGGATGTCTGCCTCGTCCATGTAGTGCGTGCTGAGCACAGTGACTCTGCCGGCCCGGCGACTCTTCAGCAGAGACCACACCTGGTGCCTGGAGTAGGGGTCCATGCCGGCCGTGGGCTCGTCTAAGAGCAGGATCTGATAGAAACAACCACAAACCCACGTTATCCGAGAAGGACTGGTGTCTGGATTTTAAAAAAAACACAAACAAAAAAAACCCTCTCCACTCTTTTGCCTCCAACAAAAACTGAAGTAAGATTGCGCACAGGTACCTTGGGATCTCCTAGAATGGCGATGCCCACAGACAGTTTCCTCTTCTGGCCTCCGCTCAGATTCTTGGCCTGAGCCGTCATGATCTTCTCCAGGTCCAGGTCCTTCAGCACCTTTGTGACCTGTCAGAGAAGGAAACATCACACTAAGGCTCAACAAGCACTTGTTACTGAAACAGCTTTTTAAACAACCTCAAGAATGTCACATATTCTCCTGCTGGAATCACTAATGCACACACGAAAAATATGACAACAACATGCTCTGGAGTTTAGCCACGTTCCAGATCTTTCTATGAAATCTAAATCTTAAGGAAAATAGACACAGACCCCATCCGTGTGTCATTTTTACTTTTTAAACAGTGGATTTAAAGACCTTCTAGAAGCAAGTCTCACAACTCTGCACTCATCTTTACAATAAATTTAATGTTCCCATTGTTAAGGGTCCGATATTGAGGACGAGAGTAAAACAACGATGGTCCAGAAGAGCTTGATCAAAACAACTGATTTTAATGAATACACGCAGCGTGGGGAGGTGTAAACTGCAAAACATCAGTTGTAAATCTCCGCCCAAAAATACACTTCAGATTGCTTTTATAACATCAGGGTATTATAACGCCCCCTCTTGCGTTTACAAGCACATAATTTGCATCTTAAGAACATTATTTGCCTCTTTTACAGACAATGATCACTTTTAAGAGATAAATGCAGACACAGAAGTTCCCCTTTCTGGCATCCTCCTCCAAATATGGTGATGATCTCAGGCCTTTGAGGTCCCCATGGACTTGTCCTCCTTCCGTCACCTGTTGTCAAGTAAACTCTAGTGCAACATGTTGCTGAATACACTCAGGCCTTTGCTCCGCTACCATTTTACTGTAACAGTATACTCAGCATATAAGCTTTTAAGATTATAGATTTAACTCAACGATTTAAAGTGGTTATAACTGCACCTGTAATAAAAATGTTAATATGTGATTATGATCACACCTGTAATACAAATTATAACATAATGCCAACAGCTTCAATAAATGCTTGGATGAAATGATAATTAATGCAACGATAAAGATGATGATTATGAACAGAAGCAGTAAAATAATTTACACCATCTAATTTAAAGCATCATCACTTACTGGATATATTAACTGTATGAATAGAATCACCAAAATGTGGCAAATTTGTTCACAAAGAGGGCTTTTTCTTATACATACTTCTAACTTATACTTCAACTACATCTGCCCTTCATTAATTAATCTGGGGGTCTTCAGTCTAACCCTCCAGAGCACTGAACAAATGTCAGACTGATGATTAGCAAAGAACATTTCTAATCTACCTACAGCTTTGCTAAAACCACAGATTAGGATGATAAGAAGATGTTTGCTACCACACACCCTGAAATTATAGGAAATGAAACTACTGTGTGTTTGTGCATATGCCAGGTGCAGCAACATGATTGGCTGATAGTTTCTTCTATTCTACTCTATATTTAAGCATACCTTCATCTGATGGAGAATGTGCTTTTTTAATGTCAGTGTTTCCATGTTTTGTCTTGTTGTGGGTTTGATGTCATGTTTCAAATGTATGGTTTTAACTTTGATAAATGTCAGAATGTTTCAGACTTTGCACTGCGGGAACATTTCGATGGTCACATTTACCTCGGTGTCGATGTCTGCTCGTGGGATCCCTTTGATGGCAGCAAATATCCTCAGGTGCTCCTCCACCGTGAGCACATCAAAGATGATGTTGAACTGAGGGCAGATTCCCACCAGCTGCTTCATTTCGGACGCGTCGGCAATCTCTGCCACAGGGGAGCCATAGATGGTGGCCGTGCCGTTCGTCGGCGGGCAGATCCCACACAGGATGTTCATGAGGGTGGACTTTCCAGCCCCGCTGTGTCCCAGCAGAGCTGTAATCTGTCCCTCATAGATGTCAAAGGTCAAACCTGAGAAGGAGAGGTAAAGAAACAGGAGGAGATACGGGATGTTATTTCAGTCCGTTGTAGGAATGTGGAAAAATATGTAATCTAACAATGTAAATCAGGCTGACGGGAAAACATTTTCTGCTTATTACTGAGGTTGGATCTTTACCCCACATTATACAGCACCTTCACATGACTCATGCTGTAACCTTGAACAACATGTATAATCATAGAAAAGCACTCACCCCTCAGAGCCTCCACCACGTTGTCCTTTTCTTTGTACACTTTGCGGATGTTATTGATGCTGTTGGAGACAAAACAAGCGAGCAATGAAGAAACAGTGAAACTGAAAGGAGAGAAGCGTAAACACAGCAGCAGAGTCAGTTGAAGAGCAGCTCTCAGGTTACAGGCTGGACCCCCAGGCTCTCCTCAGCTGATGCTACAGCTGAGCTGGTGTTTGGCACTAAAGCAAGAGCTGAGCCTAATGCTGATCTACCCGATCTCTCAGTCCTCTGAATCCATACTTTTAGTAAAGGTACTCTGTGAGCACTGACATAAAATAAAATGAAATATAGGTAAGTTCAGGCTTTTACCGGATGGCTTCTTTCCCTCTGAACTCGGGAGAAACCGGCTCGATAGACTCGTCCCCACCGGGAGCGCCGTTCAGCTCAGTGTCGTACACCGAGCTCACCTCAACATAGCGCTTTCTGCGTTTGGACCAATAGGACGGCTTCAGGAAGTAAACCAAGGACCTCCGCATTCCAAACTCACCTGCATATCAGAAAATCATCATGAAAATAAAATGAAAACACAAAACAAAACAAACAGAACTGCTAACCCAATCAGCTTCGACCAGCAGTGGGGCGATTTAATGCTGCAGTCAATTAAAGCAGCACGGTCAATGTGGTGTAACGCTAATTGTGAAGTACAGATGGATCTGCAGAGCAGTGCTGCACACACTCAGTGGGTGAAAAGGGAAACATCTGACATCTGACAGTTTATTTCCCACTCTGCAGTCATGCGCAGCACTCGCTGCACAGCACACTGCTGGAGGGCTTTTCAAACTTGCTGTGGGATCTCAGTTTGTTCTTTTCCTCAATGCCCAAAAGCTTCTACTGATCTGTAGCGCTATTGGAGAACATCAAGACATGTTGAGGAGGTCATTTTAACCATTTAAATCAGCTGTGTTGGATCAAGGACACGTCTGAAACCTGCAGGACACCGGCCCTCGAAGCCTGGAGTTCCCCAATCCTGAACTAAAGAGAAAATTCAAATTGTTCCTGAAAATTTTACATTTTTGGCTAATTTTACAACCAAAATAATTCCAGGAGGGCCTTATGATACATGGGGGAGTAAAGGGTAAACACTCTTTATTTTCAGCTGTTTTGCTACTATGTAAAAGAGAAAAAGGTGACTACAAAAACACATTTACTAACTTAATAGCTGCTGGATTTGTCCTGGCAAAAACCAGTGTTTGACCACACCGAGTTCAAATATGTTTGCACTTACCAGGCAGGACCTGGTCCAGGTAGATAGCCAGCAGAAGATAAAGGATGCAGTCCACAACCAGCATCAGCAACGGCACGTACAAAGGATGAGGCCCGTTAGTCAGAGAAGAAAATACAGCACCGTCTCCCTGTGCCTCCAAGTAAACAACCTAAAATAGATATTAGACAAATACGCACTGAGATCAGCCTCGGTGGCATCTACTGCACAAAGCTTCATCTTTCTGAAAAGTGAAGGCTGGAAAACTGCAGAGATTATATTGACATTTTTAGCAAACTGCAGAAAGAACCTAATATCACTTATGATGCAATTAATAGAAAAATGATTTAAATTAAAAATTGATTAAATTAACAAAAACAGGATCCACACTGAGGTAAGAGAGGACTGCAACAAGCTGCGATTTAATTTATTCCAGAAGCAGGAAAGTACTCCAGAGGAGACCAGAGCGTGTTTGTACCTGTGCAATGCCGATGGAGAAGGCACTGGGCGACAGCAGGCACAGAAGCCACACCAGCGGCTGTGGGAAATCCTTCACGAGGACGGTGAAGAGCGACAAGCAGCCAAACACCACCGTCAGCATGGATCCCACCGTGCTGGCAAACTTGGGCTTCTTAAACAGCGGAGTCAGCATGAAGGAGAAGAAGATCTGTGGAACAGAGTCAGGATATGGATGAGAGGAAAGAACATTCACTACTACCAACACAAAGGCTGGAATCAAATAGCCACAGCTATATTTTAATTCTTTATTTCCCCAAAGCAACACCTGTGTGTTGGTTTGCTTTCCCTCCATCCCAGCTCTACTCACTGATGATATTCCATAGAGGAATATGAGGAAAAAGATGACAAGGAAGTTGCTGTTAGGAAACAAGGCTGTGTACGTCGCGATGATGGCCATCAGGATGGACATGGTGGTCACCAGAGCAGCGTACAGGAGGCCCCATGATAACCTGTGAAACCACACGTACACATGAACGGGATTTTCTTTGGTCCGAGTGTCCGAATGTGCAGCGGCCGAAGCCGTATCTCCTCACCAGAAGGCTGTGTCGTAAAGCCCCATCATGGTCATGGTGTCTTTGAGACGATGCTCCTTCTCAGCCGCCACGTTGACGATGAGGAAGGTGACGAAGGGCGTGAAAGCCAGGACCAGGTAGATGGAGATGAGGGCGTGGGGGAACTTCTGAACCTCCACAGAGCCGGGCTGACCCATCATCACCGCCTTCAGTTCGAGCTCGCTCAACACCGAACGTTTTGTCTGCATCTGAGCACAAAAGATGATAAAAGAGTTTAAACCTGGGACTTTTTTCAGTAATGTAGTCAAAGAAAATCCATGTGTGAAAAATGCAGTTCAAATGTCCGAAATTCAACAAGACAAAACAGAAGACGGGCAGAAGCTTGCAGCAAAAAAAAAAAAAAAAAAAAAAATTAAAGGTGTTTGGTGTCTGTTGTAATAAATAACTAAAGTCCCACCATATAACGTATCTGTGGTTAACACACTGTAGCAGCTGAGCTTCAGCCTGTCTCACCTGAATAATGGCTGCGTCGATCAGAGACTGGAGGTGAATGAAGCCGGAGTACCAGTAATTTGCAGCCCTGCAGTTTACCGAGCTCGACAAGCAGCTGGCTGCAGGAGACGAAGCAACAACAGCAATCAATCAAAATGTATTTGTAAAGGACCTTTGTTAAAGGTGATTCAATATAATATAAATCATAACAAATAATATACAATGACCATCAATATAGAGTAGATTAGAAAGATGAAACATCACAGCAATAAAATAAAATTTAAACTAGCTTTTCAATAAAATAATACAACGAAAGATAAATCAAAAGTAAATGATCTAAAAATCTAATATAGTAAAAATAGAATAAATACACTTCAAGTCCAAAAAACTAAAGTAAACGTGTAAGAATCAATCTAAATCCAGGCTAAAAGTTTGAAGATTACAACACTTCTGTTTTAAATTCGATCATTTCTGTATGAAATATAAAACAGCACTACAGAACGCCACACTTCAGCTCTAAGAGGGAATAATCTCTTTTACAGTTCTGTTCATCTCTTCCTCCACTCCATCTAAACCAGAGTCATGTGTTCTTCCATCTTTTTATATTCCTTCATACCAAAAGAGCTACAAGTCAGGATCCAGAAAGCTGAAGCATGTTTAAGATTTAAATCGACTTTTTCTCTCTCTTCAGTGTCTGATTAATGGAGAGGAAACGCTCTCAGATGTTCTGGGTGACAGCCAGATCCAGTGTTGATAGTTCACGCTTATTTTCCCTTCAACATCTTCATAACAACAAATTATTAGTCCATGTTACGTTCCCCTAAGTGTCCAGGTGAAGCAGGGAGATTAACAAAAAGTGGGTTAAAAAAAAAAAAAAGGAGATAAAGGAGGCAAAACTAAAGGAAAACCCTAAAGGAAAAAAATAAAATAAAATAAAATAAAATAAAAAATACTCCAGCAGTAGAAGGGCGGCACCTACGGATGGAGAAAGAGCAAGACGCACTCACCAGGGCAAAAAAATAAGTAACAATCACAGAAGAGCATCGCTGCGCCCTGCCAGGGCTACAATGATAACTCATTTAAGGATTTTACCACCATGAGCAATGCCCCCACTGACTGCTGTTTCTTTTAAACTAGCACGAGTACTTTAAACGATTCATTATGGATGTTTTTTTACACCAAAGGACTCTTTCAAAGGCAGTTAGCAGCACATCTGAAGATGTATGCAAGTCTACAACACAAATGAGCTTCTGATCTGTCACAGTGAGGGACAAAGTGTAGAAACTTTGTACCCATTTAAAATAAAGTTGAGCCAATCCATAAAAATAAAGCGGGAGAAAGTATAATAGTTTCAATAATTAGGCTTTACCAATAGACTCTGTGTAGTCACTGGGTAAAGGCAGCTGGTTGTGCGGGAAACGGAGTTTGTAAGATGTGGCCGAGCTGTCCATGAACACGACGCCAACATAGCTGGAGGGCTCGTAGAGGCTGGCGTTCTCCAGATCCTCCTCACTGGAGAACATCTCCAGACGATCCTGCATAACTGAAGGAGGGAAAAAAATGCTCGGTTTGCTCTTTTCGAACCATCTGCACAAACCTAACAGACACAGAACCCTGCAGACGTTTTCAGACTTACGCATATTCTGAGCCACCTCTTCCATGATGTGAGTGGTGATGTTACTGATTGGTGTGTAGCCGAGGCCTTTGAAGAAGTGGCTGTCACTCTCCAGCTCCGTCGTGCTGATGCCGCCATAGTAAACATGAGGATTCAGGGTGCTGATGAGTATCAGGAGGCCCAACAGGAGCAGAGGGAGGATCAATTCCTGTACAGACAGGGACACAGAAGGAATGTGGATAAGTGTGCGCAGTAAACCCTGATATCCCCCAGGTCAGATCAGATATAGCGTCATCTCTTAAATATGTTTTCTTGTGTATGTCCAAAGCATTACAACCCAAAGTTGGTGAAAATTCATGCTCTGTGGGACAGAAAATGAATTTACAGGTACATTTTAGTGAGAAAAGACATTGCTTTCACTGATGACTGCATGCACACAGCGGCTCTAACTGCAAAACCAAACCGCGAGATAAAAAAAGAAAAAATTGTCTTCCTATTGATAAACAACCTGCAAGGCTGAACTCAGAGGGGGGCATGTCAAGAGTTTGAGGCTTGTGGTAGACAGTACCAGAGAAGAGAGATGTTTATGTATTGTGAAGCATGATCTAGGTAATTTGGCATCATTTGTGTACAAAACTCGACCTAAATATGGTGTCAACATTTTCTTCTCCCAACTAAAGCTCAAGTTTCCTGTTGAACAACTACACTTCTGACAAAAACACTGCAACAGATTACTAGATTCTAAAAATGTAGAACAAATCCAGTCTTTGGGGTAACGGCTGGTCTGTGAGTGAAATAAACACGCTGTATTATTCACAGTGGAGCTTAGGGCGGCCCTGCCTGCTGTTGAGGAAGATGGAGGCGGTCCCAGAGAGCTCCAAGTCAAAAGAAAAGCTGATACACAGGCACATAAAAAATGCATAGACGCAACTTAAAGCCGAATAAAAAATGCATGGTCTAACAAAGCAGAAATAGAAAGCAGAAAGAAGCAATGGTGAAGCTTCAACTTTTAGCGACTTTTGGCACACAGGCGTAAAAACACGACCTTTTCAACGACTTAGTGACACAAGCCGAGACCTCCCCAGAAACCAGAACACACCTCGACATCAGGCTGCTAGATTATGGTAAAAATCGCATGTTTCAGAAACTTTGGAAACATTAGTTATTTATTGGATTTTAAAAAAAAAAATGTTTCTGCACCTGCAGGCTCTGCTGCTTGGTCCTCCATTTGATGAGCAGATTCTTGTAGAGAAGACTTCTCGTTTGGTTCCAGACTCCAGCGTCTCTTCTGTACACGGGCTGCATGCTCCCAGCATTCCTCATGTGGATAACGTATGGACGAGAGGTCCTCTCACTAATCCTGGCCTCAGCTGCAAGGGACATAGATGGCAGAGAAGAAATTAAAAGCCCCGGATATTATGCACTCGAGCAGGAGGACTTAAGACAGTGAATCAATACGGCAATCATCAGTTAGTCTGCATCAGTCTGCGATTATCCCGCAGACTAACTGATGCTTTATTTCCCTCTTGCATCTTAAAGGCTGCTTTGCTTTGTCATGATGAAAGGATTAATATTAAACTTTCAGCTCGTTCTGACTCCAAACTGCTGCAAAAAATATTAACAAATTCTCAGGGGGAGGATTCATTTATTTGACCTGGAGGCAATTTTGGATGTTTTACCATCCAACTCTTGATTTTCTTTATGAATGTAAAATCCAGTGACGTGGTGTTTATGTGTTCGTTACATTGCTGGTCTGCACAAATACTGCTGACTGAAGTGCTGCCTATCTGGGTCTTTTACAAAAGATTTCTGACCACAAGAGCATCATGTTGGTGGTTACAAATATATAGTTATAGGAAATTATTTATTTTTTGCCTGGCTGATTCATACAGTAAACTTTCATTTGAACCACTTTCCGCTCTGCTTAGAGTTTGCTGCAGTAATATATAGTATTATATATTAGTTAAGTAACAGAGACCCAGTATCGGTGTATACAGGTGTACTATGACACCTGTCAGAAGCTTCTAACAAAGCAAATTAAACCCGCTTCTCTTGTTTTCGCCAACAGCGAACCGATGTTAGCTACAACTGGCGCTAACCTGCTACCTGCTGATATTTCCATATGCTAAAGAAAAAAAAAAAATCGACAGACATTAGCGTCGCCGCTTCGTCCTCACCCGGACTGGAAAACAGGACAGGTGTAGGCAGCTGAGTGAGCGAGCCTCTGCACAGAATTAACCGCGGCTGATTGAGTGTATTTTTCTAATCTGACGCGCTGAATGGCAACACAGGCACACGGAGCAGCATCGAGCTAACAGGCTACAGCAGCACAGCGTGTGTACGCCGGGCTAAAAACACGTCCGCTCGAGAAAAACAAACACAACATACTCACGTATGAAATACATTAAGACATATCCTTCCTCAGCTCGCGATTTAACGGCATTACATTACAGATTTCATTTTGTAAGTATCAGGTAAACACCCCCTTAAACGAGCTCGTTTCTTGCGTCTCTACTTCCTCCTGTCAGATGCAACGCCCCGAAATGTGATGTCGGCCAATCAGATTTGGTCTCGATGTTGTTTGGGTAAATTTTGACTAGAATTAGAAAAATAATTTTATTAAATCATAGCATTAATGCCAAAGGCTCAGCCATAAAATTTATTACAAATCACTTAAGTACAATACAATTTCTAGAAAGTAACAGGTGAAGTAAGCTACGGATAGATGACAAATTAAAGGAAAAAAACCCCGAAATCCTGCAGCGCGTAGACTCGTACGAGCCATCTAATCGTCCTGGTACAGCTTTTGATGATCTGGTGCCAATAAAACGGAGGAAGAATATGAATGAGTTTGGATAATTGCATCTATTTGTATGTTATATATTTCTTGGCTGCTTTGCTGTTATTTTAACCACTAGTGAGCGGTTTAATTACACTAGCTGTACTTAATGCACAAAAAGGGGAGGGATCACTGCAAATCAATACAAAGTTTGTCTATGTGATTGGCTTTTATCCTTATGCATGCTCTCTTCCAGAGTGAGATTTCCCCTCATCCATAGGGCACAAGGGTCACTGAAGAATATGAAAATGGTGTGAATCACATGTGTGCAGTCACATTTCAATCCAAATGAACGCCTGTGGGAGATGTTTGAACATTAGACAGTCCTCTCCAACATCATCAAAACATATGAGGGAATATCTTTTGGAAGAATTGTGTCCAGCGCTCCAGTGACTTTCCAGACATTTCAAGAACAAACATAAAGGAGCAGTAGTGCTGTTCTGGTAGTCCAACACCTTAGTATGAGGCTTTTTGGTTTTTCTATTAATTTGTCCCTCTTCTGTACCTGACATTCTTCTGTTTAAACCTCCAATCCATCCATACTCCAAATAGGAATGTGCATAAAATGATGAACCAGACTCAAATATTTGCATTTAATGGAATAATATGGATTCTTGGGTTTGAACATAAGACACCGATGTGGTCATAGAACATGTCTGTGCTGGTGTGTACTGCGATGTTCCTCGATGCGCTGTAAAATTGGCAATGGTGGCGCGTGTGTGTACGAAGCTTCTGGGATGTCCCTGAATTTAAGGAAATCATGAAGCCGGTTGGGGACAGGGAGCTGTTGGACGACATTGGTCCTCATCAGGATATCTGGTCCCAGCAGGGCTCTGACCTGCAGCCGGCAGATGTGGGAAAGACAGGGGACGGAGTCTGAAAGAAGGTGGAGAGAAAAGATCAATTGCTGCAGTGTTTCCACGTGCAGGTTATTTAAACTTTGCAGTGCATATTTACTGCTGTACCGAAACATGGATGTGGATCCCAGGACTTTTCTGCCACCTTTCGATCCAGAATATGTTTCAAATGGGGAGATAAAGTCGACCAGTTTACAAACTCAAGGAGGTAATTTAACACCTGGCTGTCTGCCTGTTCCAACCTACAAAGAACAGATGACACAAAGGAACAGATAATGATGATGGGTGATCAACCAGCTTTGGATCCTGACTTAAATTTAGCCGATCTCCTGTTTAAAAGAATTTTCTCAGGCATATCCAGACAGCTTTAAATATGGAAGCTTTTTTTTTTTTAGATTATTCCCCTGAAGTCCTTCTCTGGTGGGGGAAAATGGCCACTGCTGGTGAGTGAAGGCAGGAAAATAAAATGAGAGCAATTAAGATGAGTGAATTTGATGTTGGCAGGCAAAAACAGGCTGATGCAAATGCTACTGTGCTAATCTTAATGTCACTAGAATTTAATTGGGATCCTTGTTTAACATCAAAAACTGTTAACTGTGGGGTTTGACCTTATTTTGGCTTCTGAAGTGGGGCGAGTCAGAAAGTTAGAGAACTGTTTACTTAGAATATGCTCTGTGATTTCTCCAAACAGCAGCTGTGCATGAGAGGGTGACCCTGAAACTGTGATTGGCCAAATTAAACAAAGTCAAGTTTTTGATTTTTAGAGGCCCATTCCTGGAACAAACCTATTACACCTTGTTGATAACTAAGGAGACAGAAGTGGTGTGGCACCTTACATGTGGGGCTGAAGCAGTAAAGATGGTTCCAGTCCTGCCTTCAGGAGAAGAGGAAGCCAGCAGCCAGCAAAATGTACTTGGCTTAGAGCCACACAGAGCATCTCGTTCAGTTCTCTCAGCTTCAGCTCAGTTTTCCCATCATGCTGCAGTACACATTCGTCGCTGGTCACAGCCTCTGGGCGAGGTATCCACCGGTGCTCAAATATCAGCTGCAGCAGGTCTGCTTCGTCAGTGGCCAAAGCATAAATCCAGTCTTCCTCATTCAACCTTGCTCCTGCAGCTATCAGCAGTTTCACCAACTCACTGAAAGAGATTTTAATATCAAACTGAAATAAACTATCTGGTTTATCTTGCAAATATGCGCAAGGTGGTAAAATCGGCATTCTTACACACCTGTAAGGTTTCTGGGGTGTGCGATACAAGGCCAGGGAGAGCGGTGAGAGGAGGCCATGGGTGTGCGAGCAGTCCTGGGCGTCTGGGCTGTAACCTTCCCTCAACAGCAATTCCACACTCTTGGGCTGATCGCTGTTGACAGCTACATACACCGGACTCACCATGCTCTCGCCGCGGTCACACGCACGATCCGTAACAGCTATGAGGCTTCTGAGGATGCTGGAGTGACAGAATATCAGAACGTCAAAAATACACAATCAGCCTTATTTTAAAAGAGGTTAAGTTATGAGTCAGTACCCGATGTGACCAAACTGGGCTGCAGCGTGAATGGCAAACTGGGGCCAATCGTGGCTGCAGACCATGTTAGGGTCAGCCCCGTGGTCCAACAGGAAGTCCACGCAGGCCTGGTGTCCCTCCTGAGAGGCGATGAACAGAGGTGTACTCAGATCAACTGCCTGCGTGTTCACGTTGGCACCTGAAGTGAAAGCAGGTTAAAAAATTAACTGTGTAATCTATTTTACTTAATTACTTCCTAAAGAAGAGGCCAAGAGGACTTGGAGCATGAGATCCTTTAACAAGGAGGGAAAAAAATGTACAGCTACCATTAAAAGTAAATCCTATTTACCGGCGTTAACGAGTATTTCCAGGCACCCCCTCTGTCCGTACTGTGCAGCCACAAATAACGGGGAAATCCTGTAATCATCTACTGCCTCCAGGTTGCATTTGTTAACAAGAATGCGCACGATCTCAGTGTGGCCCTTTGGGAGAAACATGATCTTAAATACAATCAGCAAACACACAAGGACCCCACAGCTAACGCTGGCAGCAGAGAGCAGGAACGTTTAAGCCCTACATTCTTCACAGTGAGCATCACATGAAATCGCTGCATCCCTGCATTCTGCTGAAATTTTATGTTCCAGTTTGCGCCTTTTCTGCAGGTGTTTAAAGGTAAAAAATGTGTTTATTAATAACTGAAATGTAATAAAAAGGTTAATACATCCACAAAGTCTCTCTCTCTCTGTGCCTTGCAGCCAGTCAGAAAACATAAGGGAAATAAGGGAAAATCCCCAACAGATGTGACCATGCTTTCCTGACCGAAACCAAAAAGTCATGATCTACTGTTAAATGAAAAATGTTTGTTTAAGAACGTGAGTGCTAATGCTAATGCCTACCTTATATGCAGCTTGGTGCAGGCAGGTCCAGCTGGACTCTGTGTGTATTCTGTTGACCTCAGCACCTTTGCTTACCAGCAGTTCTACAACATCTGTGTGCCCGTGGCTAACAGCTGGAAGCAAATTTTGGGACACTCATTTGGTTAGAGGAGCTTAAAGGGTTAGACAAGCAAAAACAGAAAAAAATTAAACATCAGTGAAGCGCAGTTGTAATACCTTCATAAAGAGGACAGGACAAGTCGTTAGTGAGCTGGTTGATATCAGCGTGTGCTTTGAGGAGCAGTCGGACCACTGACAGGTGTCCACGCTGCGCTGCCAGGTAACAGGCAGACTCCCCCTCATGCGTCAGATGGTTCACATAAACACGACTACAGCTGGAGGACCTTGCTGCACACAGGGGAAACCAAAGAGGAAGAACAAAATGCAAATGAGAGAAACCCACATTTAACTTTAAAACAGCTGCTGAAGTGACTGATTTATCCATTAATCATTCACATCCATCTGGAGTCTAGCAGAGAAGTAGAAGGAGTAGAAATACCCTCAGAGGTGGGAAGTAATGAAGTACAGATACTGTGCTTCTGTACTTTACTTTACTTTGAATTTTACCCTCTTCATTTTAACCAAACATCTCTACTTCTTACATTTTCTAACCAGGCTGATTTTTGTTAGGTTTACCATATGTGAGCTACTATTTCCTGTCTTTGGGTACTTTCCAGACATCGAACTAATCAGACCCCAAGCAGAAGGAACAATATCCATCACCGGGGCTCGCACATGAAGAGATCAAAGAGTAAAAAAAAATACAGTTTGCATCATTTATTTATTCAGTATACTCTGGGTTTTAATCAGGCTTAAATCAGGTTTGGGGAACTCCAGGCCTCGAGGGCCGGTGTCATGCAGGTTTTAGATATCACGTTGGATCAACACACCTGAATCACATGATTTGTTCATTACCAGGCCTCTGGAGAACTTCATGACATGTCGAGGAGGTCATTTAGCTATTTAAATCAGCTGTGTTGGATCAAGGACACATCTAAAACCTGCAGGACACCGGCCCTCGAGGCCTGGAGTTCCTCACTCCTGGCTTAAATGATATGGAATGCTATTTTTTTGGTGCAGATGCCCATAAGCTGCGGCTTGTGCTACAGAAGAGGAGGAGAGACTAACATTTTCTAATGGGCATTTTAAATGCAGTGTTTCTAAGAAATATCATCAAAGCCACCAACTGATTCATACACTGGATTCCACCTTTGCACTAGCTTTATGCTGTCAATGGGAAGGACATGTAATGGAAAATATTAGGATTCTGCTCTTTTCAGTGTCAAGCTGACCTGGCTCAATGAAAGGCTCCACAGTATCAGATTCTGCCTGTCAATACAAGTACAAGTACATCTTTTTCACAAAGAAGCATCCATGTAAATCAATAAAACGATAGCTCATGTAACATCAGCTCATATCCTGCTGGATAAATCCATAAAGAGGAGCAGGACAGGCTGGCTGATGACAGGCTGTGCACAAAATCTGTAAAATCCCACTTTAACCTTTCACTATAGTCATCTTACTGTTTGGGTTTCACGACAAAGTCACACATCTAAAGTGCAGTCAGCAGCAAAGAGCTTTTTAAATTCCCTTTCTTTTTTTGTTCAGCATATCAGGAGTTCAAGCTGAGTTAATTTATTAGAATTTGAATTTAAGTTGAAATAAAGTTTGTATAAATAATATTTTATTATAATATTAATATGGAAGGTGGAAGTTTGAGCACAAATCAGAGTGTGTACTTTTGTGTACTTTTTCACCTTTACTTGAGTAAAGAAGTACTTGTGTAACGTACTTGAGCAGTCACAAACTGTCGTCCACCTGAAATACCACATCGAGCAACAATGTGAAAGCACTTTGCTTTTCAAAACTTTGCCAGTTGTTGTTAAATGTTTGTTGAACTAAACATGCTGCTGTCTTAAAAATGCAAAATGAGCATGTATTTATGAAAAAGCAATAAAGAATCTCACTTTTCACTTTCTATCAAGTGAAAGCTGCCTTTACTGCTGTAATGGGCCCAGACCTATTGTGTTAATGTATGAGAACATCAGGAACATCAGGAGTGGCAGAAAAGTATGTGAGGCTGGTGCAAGACATGTTAGAGGACAGTGAGACAGTGGTAGAGGAGGGTAGGAGTGACAGATGGGTTGAAGGTGAGGGTGGGATAAGATCCGGGATTGGCTCTGAGCCCCTTCTTGTTTGGAGTGATGGGAACTGTTGGACACTAGGGTCTCTTCTAACTTTGCATCCAACGTTAGACAGGTAAGGCTGAGACCTTTCGGATATGTGCAGAGGAGGGACAGTGGCCAAAGGATGCCGAAGATGGAGGTGCCAGGCAGGAAGAAAAGAGGAAGACCTCAGAGGAGGTTCATGTGAAGGAGGACAAGAAGAGGGTTGGTGTGACAGAGGAGGATGCTGGGATAGGGTGAGACGAAGGAAGGCAGATGATCCGCCTGTGGAGAAGTAGTACTGGATATCTGTGCAGCAGCCTCTCTTACCTCTGACAGCTGACAGGATTTCCTGGACGCACGCTTTGCTGCCAGCTGCCGCCGCCTCGTGCAGGGGGGTCCAGCCTCGGTTGTCCCGACAGTCCACACTGCAGCCTCTCTGAATTAGCGTCCTCAGCCGCCTCCTGCACCCTGAGCGAGCAGCAGTGGCCACACTGGACACCGTGTCTCGGTAGCACTCAGTGAAGTCCATGCCCAGGTTCACAGAAACATTCGTTATTTTAACTTCAATAAGGATTAACAGTCAAAACACAACCTCAGAGTTACTCCGGATGATTTTACACGACCCGACGTACACATTTCAGTTGGATCCGGAAAAGTTTTTAATTAAAATAAAGAAATAAAGGTGTCTTTATTTACCAAATAGACATTAGGAACTGAACAACGGCATTCCGAGCGTCGCCTGTTGATGACGTCACACCACAACAACCCTACGATCCAGCGTCGCGTGTCAGCTGTAGCTTCAGCTAATCGTTTAGTCGTTAATTGTTGCTGAAATTTGCAGATTTTCAGGCATGTTTGGAGAAACGTGAAGAAGAAGAGACTGGAAGCTTCTTCTCAGCGGGTTCAGGAGGCGCTCTGAAGGTAAATGCGCTTTATTTCCCATCACAGCGAGACATTAACAGAGTTAATGCAGCTGTAGCAAAGAATCGGATGTGACCGTCAACATACAGCCGATAAGTACTGTGTGTACTCCTGACCTACACGTCATTCAGAGTAACATTTGTGCCTGTAATTTAAAACAAACTGTCAGAAATCAAACATATCACATATTCATCATTTAAATCTGAAATCTGGCCCTCCTGACTAACTGTGGACCAGGGAGACCAGCGGTCCCGCCTTATGTGGGACTGCACAGCATTTTTATTACTTAAAGTAGAAAGAGTTGTTAAAGCTAGTCTAGGTTAAGCAGAGACGTGATGATCGGTGAGCAGCAGTATGTTTTCATGCTGAGACAGAACTCTACAGATGTGATGTTTGAGAGTGCTGATGGAGAAATATAGAGAAGGTCATAAGGAGCTTCACTCTGTATTTATGGATCAGAGAAAGCAGAAAATAGTGTGTCAAGAGAGGAACTTTGGCACTCTGCCAGAGAACAGGGGTGAGGTGTGCTGTAAGAGAGACGGGTGGGCTGAAGGTGAGGGTGGGATTACACCAGTGATCTGCTCTGAGCTCCTTTGCAGTGGTGATGGACAGGCTGACAGATGAGGTCAGGCAGTAGTGTCCGTCGATTATGATGTTTGCAGACGACACTGTGATCCACAGTTAGACGAGGGAGCTGGAAGAAGCGAGAAAGAATACATGCGTGAATGAGAGGGAGACAGGTGGAAGAGGCTGAGTGAGTGGATGAGTTTAAACACCTAGGGTCAACCATACAAGCAACGGACAGTGCACAAGAAGAAGATGGAGACAAAAAGACAACACGAGCAAAACATGTTAAGATTTTCACTGGAAGTGACAAAGATGGACAAGATTGGAAATGAGTACATCAGAGGGAAGCTCAGGCTGAGTGGTTTGGAGACAGAGAGAGTGAAGCTGGGATGGTTTGGATGTGTGCAGAGGAAGGATAGTGGATATATTGGAGCTGCAGCTCCAGTATATCCACTATCTCATTACCTTTGGACTATCGTAATTCCATCTCCCGTCTCCAGTTCGTTCATAATTCAGCTCCCAATGACATAAGCACATGACTCTTATTGTTTCTGTCTTACAGTGGCTTTAATCAGTCTTTAATCTTGTCTTGTATCTGTAACCTGTTCTCTTCATTGTTTCCAATTTTGTTTCCTAGCTCGTTGGCTCAAAGGTTACAGCAAGCCGCAGCATTATGGTGGACATCTCTGTGAAAAGTGAAGCTGCTTGGGTCTGTCACTCTCAGGGGCGTCACCTGGCTGACGTCGTTCTTCCTGTTCACATCAATAACACGGCCAAAGAAGAAGATGAAGTCAGTGAGTTGGACAGAGAAGAAACTCACTGGTAAGAGACTTTTAGCTGATATTAAGAAGCAGTTAGTGCTATAATTAATAGGCAGTTGCAATTAATCTTTGTCTATTCGCACAGAAGGCAAAGATGAGAAGTGGATTTTCCTTTTATTTATGTGAATGGTACATTTCCCACTTATCTGCCACACACAGTGGTGATCCAGTGCTGCTAGAGCAGATGGAGGAAGGGTCTCCTTGTGTCCTGAAGTTCCACTGCAACCCCAGCTTACCTGCCACCATCAGCCGCCTGCTCGTTATAAGTGAGGCTCGAACCATGGAGGTGTACAGCCAGACTGGAGAGTACTGTGGGACTGTACGGGGATCGAAGGACAACAGCATCCAGCTAGACAGGTACACAGGCTGCACAGGTCAGAAGAGCCAATGAACAAAGGTCTTCGGTCTTCTGATAAAGAAGCTGCTGATTGTCTGATGTTAAGAAGTGATGCTTCTTCTTTTGTTTGTGGATCACAGCGCTGACAGAGGGCCTTTCTATAAGAAGCAGCTGATCATTGAGGAGCCATCCTCTGCCTGTGAAGTGAAGGTAAAACAGAACATTTTAATTTATGCTGTTTATTACGCAGTCGTGGTTGTATGAGAGTCTAACGAGCTGCTTCTCTCTCCCAGTTACTCTCCCTGGCAGGTAGGAGCAGTGTTATGGTGGCTAAAGTCATCGTGAGTCTTCAGCTGCTGCAGTCCTGCCCAGCCCCAAACCCGGGCATAGACATGCAGCGAGTGCAGTGTCTGATGGAGGAGATGGGAACAAGCCTGTCGCCAGGAGCTCAGAATCTCATGGAAATGGTGCAGTTCCAGCAGAAGGTAAATTAGCTCAGAGATGCTCTCTCTGACATTTAAAATGTGGGCGTTTCCTGCTGACCAGTAATATTTCTGATAAAGTGCAGAGGAGAGTATGTCTTATGGATTTGAGTTTCTGTGTACCTCGTCAGGCCTCTGTCTAAGATGTTATTGTTACTGGAACTGGAACGGCTTCTCTGAGTGTCCAAAGCATAAGAACTAACCGGACATAAAGAATGAAACAGCAAGCTGGACTGAAGCATGTGTTGGTGTTTGTCTCTCCAGAATCAGACCGGCTCTCTGGCTGGTTTCCTGCCTCTCCTGATGGGCAGTGGAGCTTTCTCTGGTTTGGGGAGAGAAGTCAGCATGTGTCCAGGAGCTGGCAATATTCTGCCTCGACCTGCAGAATTTAAGGTACACGACCCATTTGTGCTGTTCTTTGTTCTTAGATTAGACCATTAAAAAACTCGGCCCACACCAGTTTGGTGGAGAAGAAAGGAGTGAAGTGATTTTGTGAGTGTGAACAGAGCCTGAAGCAGAAAGCCTGGATTAACTAAGAAAGTTCAGAAAAACTAAACTGGCTGGAGTCTGAGGTTTGGTCTGGAGTGTCTGCCAGAACTTTAATCCATTAATGCTCCCTGTTTGATGAACTCAAAGGAAGACCTTGGACCACTTCATTGATTGTGATTGTGATGATCGTGTTTTTCTATTATGTGAAATGTTTGAGTGATTCTAATTGGCCGACATGAAAAACAAAATGTGAGAAACAACCCAGACTTTAAGCACAGTTCAAGATTGTGAGGACAGAAGGCATAAATTATAAATTCAGAGACTGCAGCTACAGAAAGAAGAAAGCTGATTGACGTTTAGAGGTTTTTATCTTGTATTGGAATCAAACTCTGTTTTCTTGGAACCTTTAGATGCCACAGCTATAAATTCTAATGTGTTTAAAGGTAACATAGAAAGAGAAGCCACTGTGATCAGAGGCTCTTTAGCTAAGCTCAGCTAGTCCCACTAGTTTTGTGCTACAGTATTATTTCAGATCTGTCTTGTTTACATGTATGATAAGAGAGACATCTGAAAGTCAGATTCTGGCTTTAGCTTGTTTTGTCCACATGTGCAGTGAGTGTATTTAGGCTTAAAGCAGTAAAGGAATCAGGTAATCTTGCACCAGCTGCTCAGATTCACAACTAAAGTTAAGTAAAGTCAGATATCCTGTTAGAGACTATGCACACAAATCCACCTTCATCTCTGTATGCTTCTGTCAGCTTGACGCAGATATAATGTGTGTTCAGAAGATGTTTAAACGCTCTGCAAGTCAGATGTTTTTCAATCTCGCTAGCTTCCAGACATCTTCCTGAGGCCTGCAGATGAAGATTCACAGACCCAGAACGGAGTGATGTCGGAGGGCTCCACCCCCTCCTCCGTAGACCTGCCAATGTCCAGTGTCAGCACTGATAACACTAGTAAGGATGATCATGTCTGTTATGGTCACATACATGAACATGGTAGTCAATAAGGAGTGGATTTGTGCTTCTACTTCTAGAAAAACTTATTTGTGGTAGATTTTCAAACACCTGGATAAAACCTTTTACCCGTCTCCAGCGAGTCCCAGTGAGAATGCCGGCCCGATGAGCCACACTCAGCTGACAGAGATGCTGTCGCACTTCCTGAAGGGACAGGGGGTCAACCAGGGGTTCGGCTCCGGTCCCGAGCTTCTGCCCATGCTCCAGAACGTCTGCGGTCAGGTGACCCAGCTGAGACTGGATGATGCTGCAGCAGAGAAGCAGAAGATGATGAGAAACGGCACGTGGTGAGTCGAGTGTAGCGAGCACTTTTCCTACAGCAGCTCCATGTTGGAATCAGATGATTTGGCTCCACCTTGTGTTAGAAAAGTATCATTACAGGAATCCTGCAACCGCTTTTTGCATAATACTAAAGACTTTGGTTCTTAATGGCTCAAAGATTTCTGCTTTTAACTGGAGCTGTGTCTTAAAATTGGAGGAGTCCAATGCACGTTCCTTGGTAGGTGTTCAGTTTTCAGTTTTTGTATTCACATTTTTTCTCTTTGGAAATCCATGTTAGGTTTTGCTGTAGTGTAGTAGTGTGTACATGCTGCAGAAGTCTTCACAGACGGAATATTAGGGACGCTCTTTTTTTAACACAGAAATGCATCATAATTGTACTTTTTCCCACATTAAACCAGCTGTTTCAACACTTCAACCATACATTCATTTATACAGCACTTTATCTTACGCACTTCTGTCTACCTCACCCAGCTCATTTAGAATAAACACCTAACCTAATGTGTGTTTCTGGACAGCTTTATCAGCTGTGGCCTTTCACATGCACAGATCTGTCAGTCGTTCCCGTTTCTGCTGCTGTGTTTGGGACTTTTTCTTCTGATTTAATTGTTTTCTTCCCAGAAGCTCCTCCTGCATCTGGCGTCATTAAACATACTCACACTTGTGTTTGCTCACCACATGCCTGCCGCATTTTCCTCAGACCGTGGAGCCACTTGGTGAAACTTTCTTCTTGTTAATGATATAAATGATATAAACCTGTGAGGTATGGCTGTTGTTACCGGAACAGTAAGCATTTGTGTTTGCTGTGTTTCGGTTACCACAGCTGTGTGATTGTTGCACAGTCACGTTGTTGAGGCTCTGAGCGTGTGGATTAAACAGAGACTCGTTTATCCAACAGAACAATGCTTTTGATTGTCTGAGGTCACATTTTTAGCTGATAGTGTTAGTGAAGAATGAGCAGACGCCCAAACATTTCCTACATGCTGGAATATTCACGGATATCATGACATCTGCTGGGAGGACCTCTCCTATGGTGATTTCCAAAAATCATTCTGGCTGTTAAACAGCTGACAGGCACAGGTAGGCAGAAGGCTCTGGTGTTGGTTAGAGGCTGGCTGATACTGAAACAATAGAGGTCATTTATCATGACCGCTGTTTGTGTGACTCATTAAAATACAAACAGAATCATTTATTTATTTATTTGTGGCTGGAGTAACTTTCCAGCAGACCCTAGTCTCACTCTTCAAATAAAAATGTCTTTGTGAGTTAAACTGCACAATAAATCAGGCTCTTTGTCAGATCTGTGCAGCACATGTGGGCTGACAGAGCGTGACTCCACATCGAGGACAGCAACACGACGGTACGTCTTTCCCACGAGTCATCGGACTAAAATATTTAAAGAGTTTAAGACTTCAGGCGTGATGCCAGAAAACCGAGGAAAAGTAATAAATGGTGTAGATTACTTAAAGGCTTTGCTTGCTTTGAACAGTAGATGTTAATTGTCTTGGTTTTTATAATCGTCTTTGGCTGTTGTTAGTTTTTCTGCTCCTTTGTGTTTTTGTAGTTTTTCCTCTGTTCTCATGTGTTTGTGTTTATTTGTATTTATGTGAGATTATTCCTGGTCTCCATTTCTGTTTGCTTCCTGTTTTATTTTGAAGTTTAGCTCCTTGTGTTTTCTCTCTGTGTTTACTTCCTTTGTTTATTCTTTTCCCCTGAAGCTGTTTGTCTGGAGTTCATGTGCACATTTACCTTTTATTGCCTTTTTATCACAGCGTGAAGGTTAATAACATTTTTAATAACAGCTTGTTTGTAGATTATCTGACTTTAGGTCTGCTGTAATCTGAGATGGGTTCATTTATTTGCTCTAAACTAAGACTCGTCTTAGTCTGAGTTTCACAGAGACATTTTAAACTAGTCTTCATTATGCATAATTAGATTGCCAGCTTTAAAACTGAAGGTGGATTGTCTCCGTTTCCAGTTTGTGTTAAAGATTCACTGCTGCGTGTTGAGTAGTTTTTGAGTTTTTGCAGATAAGTTGGTGTTTTCTATGCAAACTTCTGGTTACTGCAGCGATCTGCTAGCGACCAAAGAAATGTCAGGAGGTTTTCTGCATATCTCTTTACAATGGATGTCACGCTAGAGACTGCCTGAAACTTCCAGTAACTATTTGCTAATCACTCACAGAATACACACTTTTCTCTAGTGATGAGTAGTTGTTCAGTGGCGACTGACTGGTCTCCAAGCCTGCGTGAAGGAACCACTTGCCAGCGTGTTGTGGAATACTCATTTTTCCCAGCACCTGGTTGCTAGATTGTCAGCAACCGACCTCTAGGCCTGTGTGACTGAGGCCTTCATTACCAATATGGAAGGGCAGTACATCAAGCCTGTCATACTTTTACCTTCTGATATTTCATAAAGCAGGAGAGTGCCCTGTGAGGATGTCATACAGTAACCATCAGTGTGCAGACAAGGATCAGAGACAGCGCTCACTGACTGAACAGGAGTTTCCTTGGTTTAGTTACTGGAGCTGCCAGACTGGTGTGACTGGATCAAGTAAAGAAAAAATGGAGGATTTTGTGGATTTTTCAGGATCATTGAGGGCAAAATAGTCATGATGTTGGACTCTGCATGTAAACCACCCAAAACAGAAATGTTGCAAAAAGACTGAAAATATTTAAGGTGGAAAAAATTATTTATTTATCTTTTAAGTCTTTTCAGTTTAGAAAGTTTCCTCCTGGTGGTTTGGCTGAATCAGAGTGTGGACGCAGCAGGATTGTGAGGTCTGAGGAAGATGATGGTCAGCACCGACTGTGTGGGTGGTTTAGCTTATGGTCAGGCTTTTGTCTCTTGATGTGGCTTCATTTTCAAGAATCGCCCACAGTCACACAGCGACCTGGTCAAAAAACTTCATCTCTGATTAGTGATGATCCTGCAAAGGTTTGACTGACCTTAAATAGTCCCCTTTATTTTAATTCAGTGTCAGCTTGCACACTTCAACTTGTCTGGCTTCAGCTGTATACCTCCTCATAAATCGGCAACACCAGCGGCTGATATACGCAGATTTTATTAAGTCCAACTTTCTCAAAAAGTGTTACTGTTGTCTATATGTGAAGTTTCTTTCATGTCCCTGCAGGGAGTTGGACTCAGCTATGGAGCGCCGTCTGGAGGAGATGGAGAAGAGGCTGAAGGAGCACATGGACCGCCGCTTGGATGCTTTGGAGCAGAAGCTGGAGAAGGCCCTGCTGAGCGCTTTGCCGCTGGTTACCCTTAACCACGGAGCCATGAGCAGCTCAGCACGAGGAGCAGCAGATACCGGACCGGCGGAGCAGATCGCCCCGACGCCAGCCATGCATTGAGTCCAGAAGCACTAAAAAGACTAACATTGAACTCTTAATTCTCTTCTTCATTGTCCTCAAACCAGACCCGAGTGTCGGATGGAAGCAGGCCGGGACAGAAACACCAACAAAGACGGAGCAATAAAACTAGAAGCCTGAAATATGAGGTTAACATGTAAAACCAGCAGTGTTGCTGTAATTTCATATTCTGTAGAAATGTTTTCTCCTGTAAAAAAACAAATGACTGTCTCATCAGCGCGACTACAATGGCTGCACTGAATTTTGAACAACATGAGAAAAATACAGGAAGAGGACGAGACTCTTTCAAAAAAAGTGTTGATGTGCAGCAGAGCTGACTTACATTAAGTGTTCAGCTGAAATGCAACCCACCTATCTCTCCCTGGTCTTCTTTTTTCCACTGTATCTGCACTGAAACTCATCATTGTACCAGTTATTTAAACAGTTAATGGTTTGGTCTGTGAACGGCACTAAAACGAGTCATCTTCAAAAGTCTCGGTTTGTCTAATCAGCTGTCTCAAACAAATAAAACAGAAAAGCAGCAGATGTTCAATGTCAGAGAACATTACATGGTTTACGTTAGAAATGACTAAAACGACGCAGCTCTAAATGACACTGATGTGATGTGAAGGCTTTTCGGGCCTGACCTGCTCGGCTCAGTTTGTTTTAAAACTTGCTCCTGTTAAGGAGACTAAATAGAAATGTAACTGTATTTTAATACGGCACTGTAATGTTTTAAGTACTGTACATGTCTGTAAACTGTTAAAACGACTGTGCTGACCTGTGATGTTTACCTGTACTGATGTGAGTCAAAGAAAAATGTATTTATACAGCTTAATAAAGTTTTAAAATGTTGTGCAGGTTCTCTTGTTTCTGGAGAATTTGGTAAAGCAAACAAGTTCTCATGAAATCCTGAGAAGGCTGCGTGCAAGACACCGAGCGAGGCCTGTGAGCTGCTTCAGGCCCACAGCTCCACATGTGTTAGCGCGCATCCCTCTGATCATGATAAAATTGCACATCTCTCATTCTGGTGCCACCACCAGAGATATATGTGAATAAATCATTTCAGACTGCCTGTGACATGAGACAGTAACACACCTAGTTCAGATATAAAAATGAGGGGAAACTGAAGTGTACAGTGGCAGCTGTTACAGGCAGTACAGTTTGGTGGTTAATTTGGTTTCTTTGGGATCCAGCGGTGCATTTTCCAACCGTAACACATGTCCAAAATTACTGACAACAATAGTTGAAGGAAAATGTTGCACAAGATGTTCCCAAGAGACAAAATGAAATTAGCCGATGTTTCCCGTCAGCGATTCCAGCAGCTGAGTCATAAATGGGTAAGAAACTAACCATGAAGGTCACTGAAAGTGCTCCATGCTAACCAAAGCTGCCGGTCTAGTCCAGGAGAAATTTAAAGGTCTGGTTCCCAAAGAGAAGGAAAAGAAATGGCAGATGGATGCTGCCAAGGTATGCAGCAAACCCACTGGCAGCTGTGAGCTGAGTCAGCAGAAGGGAAATGGGTCACAGATTACATAAGGAGGATGCCAAATTAAAGAATGATGTGTGGATGTTTTTTGGGGCATGTGGAGGACAGACACTGAGTCACCAGTGGAGAATGATGGGAAAAAATGTCTGCTAGTCGGTGCAAACCAGGTCTCTGGGTTTCACTGTGCTCTAGAGTTTAGAAATTTTTGGTTATATGTTTGAATTTGAGCTTCTTTGGGGGTTTTCCTGCGTCTCCAGTGTTCAAGGTTTACACTTTTCTGTGTATTGTATTTTTAGGCTCCTGTTTATTTGTTCCCATTTAAATTCAAGTATGCTGTGGATCTCTGGGAATACCGAGTTTTGCTTTGTGTTTAATCATGATGATCGCTCAGTTTTGTAAGTTATCCTCTCTTTATTCTCCCTGCATCGTCAGTGTTTCGTGGTCAGCGGTAGTTTCTTGTCTCTGTGCTTTCTTGCTATCTTTTGAGTTATTTCCTCTTTTGCTTTGATAGTTAGTCGTCTCTTGTGGCTTTGACTTTTGCTACCCCTCTGTTATTGTCTTGATCGACTTCACCTGTGTCCCATTTCTCTGAGCTGTTTCCCTTGTAGCCTTGTTCAGATTGTCTGGAGATATAGACTGCAGATATAAAATGCTGGGATTCATTTGTTTCAAAGTTGGGCTGATTGCCTGAGCTACTGGAGGGGCGATCGTGGCTCAAGAGTTGGCAGTTCGTCTTGTAATCGGAAGGTTGCTGGTTTGAGCCCCGGCTCCGACAGTCTCAGTCGTTGCGTTCTTGGGCAAGATACTTCACTCCACCCTACTGGTGGTGGTCAGAGGGCCCGGTGGCGCCAGTGTCCGGCAGCCTCGCCTCTGTCAGTGGGCCCCAGGGCAGCTGTGGCTACAATGTAGCTTACCATCACCAGTGTGTGAATGGGTGGATGACTGAATGTAGTGTAAAGTGCTTTGGCGTCCATAGGGACTAAGTGAAGTGCCATACAAATACAGGCCATTTACCATTTCTTCCTGTAAAAGGGAGTTTTTCCTTGACCCCTATGTGCGCTTGCTAATAGGGGTCATATGATAGTTGGGGTTTCCTTTGTATTGTTTTAAGGTCTTTACCTCACAATATAAAGGACCTTGAGGCAACAGTTGTTGTGATTTTGTACCACATGAAGAAAATCTCTGCATATGACTGTTCAAATATGGGCAGGTCTCACATATATATATCACCAGGTTACATGATACGTTTGCATTTGCTTATTTTTAAATTATTTTTCACACAGTTTAGAGGATTAAGTATCATCTTGTAAATAATATATAAAAAATGTTTTTATTTGTGTACAAAAAACAGAAAAGAAGTACTGACAGTAATTTAGGCTGACATGTTAGAGCGGTGGTAAACAGTGCTGCCTCACAGTAACAGGGTCCGGGGTTTGTGTGGGCTCTGGACATCCCACAGTCAAGACATGCTTGGATTAGAATGCCTGGCAATTCCAAATTGGATATGAGTGTGAGAATGAATGGTTGTCTTTCTGTGGTGGTCCATCATGTTTCAGTTACAGTGTGTGTGTTTTTTACTTTAGTCCAGTTTGGACACAGGAGAGTTTTTTCCTCATTATGTGGAAGAGGAGTGTGAGGGGAGCAGTACTCAGTCCTACTGACAGTCACTTAATGAATTTCTTGCAAAATCTACCCTCTATTATATTCTATTATGTTCCCAGAGCCCAGCAAACTACAAACTAAACCTATGCTGTGTAAAATAAAGACTGAATGCAGTGACTTCCGAATTTCACAAATCCATATTTTTATTCACAAAAGAACACAACAAAATACATCAAATGTTTGACCTGAGATGAAAAATATTCGCTCAGTTTGGCTTTTATGGCAGCAGCACATCTCAAAAAGGCTGCGCGAGGGACACAAGAGGCTGGAAAAGCAAGAGGGACTAAAAATAAACAGCTGGAGGAATTGTTCGTGACTAATTACAGCAACAGGTCAACAACATGACTGGAATTTAAGAAAAAAAACATTTCTCAAGTAAAGGTTCACCAGTCTGCAAAAAAATAACAACAACAACAAAAAAAAACCCCACATCTAAAAGTTGTGGAACAGTTTCAGAATAACTATCAATGTAAAACTGAAGACTTTGACAATCTAAACATCAACACCACCTTTCATCAAAAGATTCAGAGGATCTGGGGAATTAATATTGGATCGCTCTGATCATGACAAATAAGACCCATCCTTCTCTTTTTTCTTGTTGTTCTGTTTTTGTTTACATTTTATAAAGTGATCCAGTTGTAAATATGCACATGCTGACATATTTACAATGGGAATGTACCACCTACCATTTTACTTTACTTAAACATACAGTCATTAAAAAAAAGTATTATATATAACAAGATCAAACATCAGTAAATATGCATGCTAATATTCATGCTACAAAAAAAAAGAATAAAAATACTAAAAATATGAAACAAATATACAAAAATATGGATTCAGTTTAAATCTGGCCACCATTCGCTGCCAAGTAGTTGCCTTGCACAGCAGCACACCACACCCAGCGCTGCTGCCACGCTGTGAAAGCTCTGTGGAAGTCCTCTTCTCCCAGTGAATCCAGTACTATCAGCGACGCATGCTGGAACTCTTCCACTGTGTCAAAAAAATGTCCCCTCAACTTGGCGTTGATTTTGGGGAAGAGGAAGAAGTCGCAGGGGGCCAAATCTGGTGAGTGCTGTGGGTGAAGAATGAGATTTGTGTCGGTGTAGCAGAAATAATGGCACTCTTTCAGTGCGTTGTGGGCGGGTGTGTCGTCGTGATGGAGCAGCCAGTCGCCTTTCTGCCACAGTTCAGGTCGTTTGGCCTCGATGTTCTTCCTGAGACGCGTCATAACGTTGAGGTAGAACGGGGCATCAACCGCCTGACCGTCGGGAACAAATTCCCGATGCACCACCCGTGAATGTCAAAGAAGACGATGAGCTTGACCTTGATCTTGCTCCTTGTCGGATTCACCTTCCTTGCTTTTCCAGGCTTGCAGCCATACACCCAGCTTTCATCGCCAGTTATGATCCGGGACATGAACGTTGGGTCATCTCGCGTCTGTTGACAGAGATCCTTGCAGGTTTGTAAACGATTTTGCTTCAGCTCGGGAGTCAGTAGCCTGGGCACAAACTTGTTAGCCACTTGGTGCAGGTTCAAAGTGGACGTCAGGATGGCCTGGACCGTTCCGAATGACACGTTGAGAATGGCAGAAATCTCCCTCACGGAGATCCGTAAATCCTGGTGCACAAGTCGATCGATTTCTCGGATGTGCTTGGGAGTTGTGCTCGTGCTGGGTCGCCCTGACCTCGTTTCATCATCGACGGATGTTCTGCCATTTTTGAAACGCAAATACCAATCTTTGCATCTTGATCGGCTCATTGCTTTGCTGCCGTAAACTTCCTGAAGCATTTTGAAGGTTTTCTTCACAGATATCCTGGTTTGCACGCAGAATTGGATTTTTTCTCTCTGTTCAAGCTTGAGGCGTTGAAATGCATTGCGGGACGCAACACTGAATATTGGCATCGGAAAGGTTCTGGGAGCTGTTGCACGTGTGTCATCCTCCTGCAGTCCATCCTGGCCAATGCAGCGTTCCTGCTCTTCTTCCTGGAAGAAGTCTGAGTCCTGCTCATTCGCACTCGGGCTCCATTCATGGGAAACCTCTTCTTTAATATCAAACACATGATGGACACCTGCAAGGTACACACAGATGGATGAGCATATTTTAAAAAAGCCAAAATGCTGGGTGTATGGGGACACTGGTTTCCAATTACATCATCCAATCTAATCACAGCCAACTAAATTAAAACTGGGTCAAAGTTAAAACTAAGAGAAACTAAAATAAAACAAATCAAATTAGTGGGGTGACTGTATTCAATGGATTTCATCACTTGTTCTTAAATCTTGCCCTAAAAAAATACCCTCCATACTTTAATAATAACATTACTGAAGTGAAACTAACAAAGCCACAACAGAAGCAAACAAAATATAAAACCTGATTCCTCACAGAGAAAAAATGTTGGTGCAGTTTCATAGTTTTTTTACCTGAGCTGCTGGTCTGAGGCTCCTCCTCGTCCTTATATTCGTTTTTAACATGATGAAGCAGTGAGTGCACTTTCTCTTCATTTTCACTCTTCACCGCAGCAGCAGCAGCGAGCGGGAAATCAGTGATGTCAGCTTCCTCCTCCTCTTCCTTCTTTATGCTGAGGAGCTGGACTTGCTGCTCCATATCAGGGCTCCACTCATCAAGTTCTTCTTTGATTGGTAACAGCTGCTGAATATCTGAAAGGTACAAACATCACAAATGTATGAGCAACAATGCAATGAGAAACTAAATTCAATTCTTCTGTGTGGCCCTGAAACACAATCAAAGTTTCTTTACTCATTAGGAAAATGAGTTATCGCCGTTACTTATCGTTATCGTACACTGACTGGAGCTTCAAACTGGACGTTTCTGTCATTAGCAAAGCCGCCTGCATGATGTTTCTTTGGTAAACATCAGGATACAGGACAAGATCACGTGTATGCTGATGGTTTTGCATCACTTCATCTCAGCAACTATTAAAAATAAAATGTTTCTACTTTGTTTTAAAAAGAAGCCTTCAGAAAAAGTATAAATGTTAAGTTATTTTCTAAACTTGGTACATTTTGTGGAAGAAATTAGGTTAGGTCTTGAACAGATGATGGCGAAAGTAGTGATAGAATTAAAAGAATCACTTTGTACATTTGTAAGAAGAATAACTTAAGTTTAGGGAACATCTAAGTGCTAAAAAGCAGGCAGCCAGGACTTACCCAAGGTTGAAGACATTTTTCCTCTCGTCCTGCGGTTCTGACTGACTTCTGGTGACTTCTCGGGTTTTTAACCTCTCCTGATGCCTCAGAGAGTTGTTGACCCACCCATTCACCCATCTGGGTTTGTTCGGTCAAGGTGTGAAATGCTCTGAGCCGTCTGGGATGCCCTGCAGGTATCTGATAAGAGGGGCAGGGTCCAGCTTCCTGGAACAATAACAGTTACTCCAGCATAACTGTTGTTACTTCTTTCACACCACAGCCGTAAACTGAAAGTGAACACTTAAATGTTAATGTAATCACTGGAACAAAGGTTCTTCATTATCTGCTGAAGATGCTGTTGAAGCCATTTGTATCAGTGTCCTAGTTTCCAAATCTGCAGGGGTTGAACGTAACTGGACATTACATTGAATGCAAATATTTCCTGTCCACTATAACTAGTCCAAGTACTAATGTAATCCTTAAATCATTTACACAAAAGCAATATTTCATTTCCTCAGCTATGTGTTAATGTGAGCAGGAAGTTGTTTTAGACAACAGAATGAATGAAAACTCCCCGTCGTCTGTTGATCAACAGGTCAACCTTAAAAATGACCAACCTTTGTGGTGCCTGATGTCACGTGTGCTGATTAGAGCGTCTAAAAAGATAATTAAATTAATCTCTAGAGCTGGTGTAGGGCGGCAGTTATTGATCTGATCGGGTCGTTGAGAGTCGTTGATTCACTCATTTTGCCTTTGTGTTAAATTCTGACACACCCAGCAGCAGTGGGAGGCATTAAAGGCACATGAGTGAAACTTTATCAGGCCATAATGGGCCAATTGTTGTGCTCTGATGTGTTTCTACATTCAGGTGCAGATGGAGTTTTGGGTCCTGACCTCAGCTCAGTTTGGTTCACACACTCAAAAAATGATCTTTCACCCTCAGTCAACAGGAAGCAATAATTCTGAGTTTATTTAATCTGGGTTTATTTAATCATTAAGGAAAATGTGGTATAATTTTAATGTATATCAATCAAGTACACCACCACTTTTACGCACCACTGTTTACAATCTTTACATACCAAAAATACACAGAAGATTTACATGTAATTAAATTAGTTAAAGTCAGCAGTTACAGTATTTTAATGCACAGCATCTGCAGACCTTGGTGATCTAGTGAAAAGGTCAGACAGGTAAGAAGGTGCTAAACTGTGCAACCCTTAAAAGAATCAGCAAAATAATTTCTGAAGCTGATTGGCAGCCAGTACAGGAGATATGTGGTCTTGCTTCCATGTTCCAGATAATAACTGTGCTTTTTGAACCATCTATAGTTGAGTGAACAGTGACAGACTCACACCTGAAGAAAGACTGTTGAAATAGTCGAGTCCAGATGAACTTAAGCCACAGACACCTCTTGAACATTTCTGAAACACAGAAATGGCGTGTACGTGCGTCACGAGTCTGTAAGACTTTGCGTAAACTTGCATGTTTTCTGTGTTTGAGATGGGAAGAGATGGAGTTTGAAAGCTGAAGGCTCTGCCTCCCTATTCTACTTCTAAATACTCTAGGAACAACAAGTAGGCCTGCAGTGTGAGAGCGAAGTGCTCTAATAGGGTGATATGGTACTACAAGGTCATTACGATAAGATGGGGCCTGATTATTTAAGACCTTGTATGTGAGGAGCAGGATTTTGAATTCTGGATTTAACAGGAAGCCAATGAAGGGAAGCCAATACAGGAGAAATATGCTCTCTCTTTCTAGTCCCTGTCAGGACTCTTGCTGCAGCATTTTGGATTAACTGAAGGCTTTTCAGGGAGTTTTTAGGACATCCTGATAATAATTAATTACAGAAGTCCAGCCTGGAAGTAATAAATGCATGAACTAGTTTTTCAGCATCACTCTGAGACAGGATGTTTCTAATTTTAGAGATGCTGCACAAATGTAACTGGTCAAAAATGACTCCAAGGTTCCTCACAGCATTACTGGAGGCCAAGGTAATGCCATCCAGAGTAAGAATCTGCTTAGATACCATATTTCTAAGATTTTCAGGGCCGAGTACAATAACCTCAGTTTGATTTGAATTAAGAAATGGTAAATGGCCTGCATTTGTAGAGCGCTTCACTTAGTCCCTAAGGACCCCAAAGCGCTTTACACTACATTCAGTCATTCACACACTGGTGATGGCAAGCTACATTGCAGCCACAGCTGCCCTGGGGCGCACTAACAGAGGCGAGGCTGCCGGACACTGGCGCCACCAGGCCCTCTGACCACCACCAGTAGGCAAACATGGGGTTAGCATCTTGCCCAAGGATATTTGGCATGCAGCCTGGAGCAGCCTGGGATCAAACCACCGACCTTCTGGTTAGTGGCTGACCTGCTCTGCCACCTGAGCTACAGCCACCCAAGAAGCAGAAAGTTAGCGGCCATCCAGGTCTTTATGTTTTTAAGACATTCCTGCAGTTTAACTAATTGGTGTGTGTTACCTGGCTTCATGGATAGATAGAGCTGCGTGTCATCTGCATAGCAGTGAAAATGTATACTATGTCTTCTAATGATACTGCCTAAGGGAAGCATGTATAATATAAACAGAATTGGTCCTAGCACTGAACCCTGTGGAACTCCATAATTAACCTCAGCGTGTGAAGAAGACTCTCCATTTACATGAACAAATTGGAGTCTATTCGATAGATATGATATAAACCACTGCAGCGCAGTACCTGTAATACCTACAGCATGCTCTAATTGCGCTTATAGGATATTATGGTGAACAGTATCGAACGCTGCTCTGAGGTTGCCATTGAGAGCATCCTCGCTGGATGCATCACCATCTGGTATGGCAACAGCACCGCTTAAACTGCAAAGCTCTCCAGAGAGTGGTGCGGTGTGCTGGACATGTACAGGAAGCGGTGCCTGTGGAAAGTGGGGAGGATCATCAAAGACTCCAGTCACCCCAGCCATAAACTGTCCAGACCACTTCCATCAGGCAGGAGGTACTGCAGTATCCGGTCCCGAACCAGCAGACTGAGAGCTTTTTCCATCAGGCCATCAGACTGCTGACCACTTCATAGACACCTCACCTTCACTTACCGGAACTTCAACATTATGCACTCCACACTGTACATAACTGCCACTTGTTTTGCACAATATCCAACTGCTGACCTCTGTATATATTTATTATATACATATTTATTATTTATTTTATTTAATTCTATGTATATGTATACCGCCCCCCCCCACCGGACACACACACACGTATACTACATATATAGTATAAATATTCAGTAATGCATATACTGAATATGTACCAGTGTACCAGTGTACCTGCACATGTGATGTGACATCAAAAGTGATTTGATTTGAGGTCTGGCAGGACAAGCACAGAGATGAGTCCACTGTCAGAGGCCATAAGAAGATCATTTGTAACCTTCACTAAAGCTGTTTCTGTGCTGTGATGAGCTCTGAAACCTGACTGAAACTCTTCAAATAAGCCATTCCTCTGCAGATGATCTGTTAGCTGTTTGACAACTACTCTTTCAAGGATTTTTGATATGGAAGGAAGGTTGGAGATTGGCCTATAATTAGCTAAGACTGCTGGGTCTAACGGTTTAACTACTGCCAGCTTGAAGGCCTGTGGTACATAGCTGATTATTAGAGATAGGTTGAACATATTTAAGATTGAAGAATTAATTAATGGCAGGACTTCTTTGAGCAGTTCTGTAGGAATGGGGTCTAAAAGACACGTTGATGGTTTGGAGGAAGTAATTATTGAAGTTAACTCAGAAAGTTCAATTGGAGAAAAAGAGTCTAACTGAATATCAATGGTACTGAAAGTAGCTGTAGATAATGTTACATCTGTGAGATGATTATGGGTAATTTTTCTCTAATGGTTAAAATTTTATTTGTGAAGAAGTTCATGAAGTCATTACTAGTTAATGATGAAGGGATGGTTGGCTCAACATTTGTCAGCCTGGCTGCAGATGTTCTTATTTTCTTCAATCAGTGATGAATAGTATGATGTTCTCACAGATAGCGAATATTCATTGAAATAATGTTAAATCAATATCAGGCAGCAGGTTGAGGGTTGCAGATGCCAACAGACTGAATAAACTGATCCGCAAGGCCAGTAATGTTTTTGGGGATGGAGCTGGACTCCCTTAAGGTGGCATCGGACAGTCGGATGTTGTCCAAGATAAAGACAATGCTGGATAACACCTCCCACCTACTCCGTGGCGTGCTGGCTAGCCACAGGAGCATGATCAGTGAGAGACTGAGATTACCAAAAAGCACCACTGACCGACACAGGAAGTAATTCCTGCCTGTGGCCATCTCCCTGTACAACTCCTCCATCTAACACACTGTAAACACTGCAATAGTTACACTCTTTTGCACACGCTCTTTTCTACTCTGTAATACTCCTGTCAGTATTCTTGATATTTTTTATAATCACCTCTGTTAATCCTTGATATTTATTATTGAGTGATTTGTATATATTAGTGCTTTCCTAAATTGTAAATTTTTACCACATTTTATTGTTTAAATAGTTTAGTCTGTTACTGTTACTGTATTGGAGCAACTGTTACTCACATAATTTCCTTAGGGATTAATAAAATATTCTGATTCTGAGGCAATTCCATTGAATCAACATTGAAATTTGACATTGATTTTACATCAAATTTTCAAACACCGTCAATATTGAAACAATGTTAGAGTCTGATATTGAATCAGTGTTGAACTCTGATGTTGATTTTCCACCACTTTTGCACCTTTGGTTTCTTTTGAAACAACCGTAAAATCATGATTAAAAATCAACAGGACTTAACAGGTATTTCAGTCAATACTAAACCACTGCAAATGACCATAAATACTTAAACCTGTGAAAAAGACGTTTGTGTATGATCTAAAAACAGGATAACCATTATATGTTGAACATTATCTTACAATTTATTATGTCCATAATAACATGCCTATAATATGAAGCATTGGGCATTATGTAATTAAAAAAAGACAATAGACATCTTTGCATCAATAAAAAAACAATTTATTAAAAACCTCCAAAACAAAACGTTTTTTGTTAAATGTATTCGTTACAAGCCATTGTATTTAGTTTACTCTGGGATGGGGCTGGATATCCTGCGTCCTGCACCACCCATCCGATCTGGAGCACAGCAGAGCCATTTCTGCACTGCTTGGGCAAAGGCAAACTCAGAAACTGCATTTACCCCCACCTGCTGAGTCAGGCCATCTAGGACAAAGACAAACAAAAACACAAACAGAAAAAAGAGAGGCTTAATTACAACCTCTTGTCAAAAGAGTTTAGCAGGGATCATCACCTGCATTTATGTATATATATCTATTTGCTTAGCACTTTTAAGCTTTATTTTTATGTTGATTTAAGTGTTTGTTTTACAGTACAGTGTTTCGCACTAAGTACCAAAGCAATTTCCTAATGTAATGTAAACCTTCTCAACATTTGGCAATAAAACCCTTTCTGATTCTGATTCTTTTTTGTTCATTTTCAGCCCAGTCCTTGTGCCTGACCATCTTCAGAGAAATCTAAGAAGCTTGGGGGAAAAAAACTAGACTAGTTTCTTGAAGACGTTTCGCCTCTCATCCAAGAAGCTTCTTCAGTTCTAAGATCAAATGGTTGAGAATCCCAAGTACTTAAGCCCTAGTGCGAACAGTCCTTTAAGAAGGTCAACGACCCACTATTCATCATGTATCGCATCGCATGAAGGGTGACTGTTTCAAGGTGTGAAAAAGGGTGTGGGTCGTTATCAGCAGAGGCTTTGGGTGAAACCATTGTGAGGACCTTGCCTCACCCTATCATGTGACCTATTGAGATTAGATGTAAGTGGGCTTTAAGGTGCCTGTGAAGAAACCTCAGCATGGTGGCTTGGCTTGTCCAAAGAAATTTTTGGCTGTTACTCCAATTCAGTGGTCCCAAATACATAATTAAACTGTCAAGTTGAATCATGAAAAATGTGATGTGATAGATGTAAAATAATATTTTTGATTCCCAAAAAGATATTAGCTGAATTTGGCAGGTCTTAGCATGGTGTGCCAGGTATCCTAGCACTTCAACTGATCCCTCTACTGTTCACTGAAGGCTCATAAAACTACAATAAACAATAATAAAAACTTACCAAAAATGCATCTGCAGAGCGCTGTCTCTTTAAATGCCCTCTTTTGCTTGGTCTGGTCCTTCGTTTTCCTCCCAGCCCAGTTAAGTCCAGAGGCCAGCTCATTTGTAATGACATAGGCTAGTATACGGCGGACTCGCACCTCCAGTGTGGTCCCTCCAATCAAAGAAAAGCGTCTCACCTATCAAGATATTTAAAAAAATGTTTAATTATGTTTTAAATGTGCATGACTATGCATGTGTGTTGACACCATGAAATAGATGAAAGCGACATAACTATTTTTTTTCCCCCAAAGGCTAATTTTCCAAAGTTAAAAGGAATTAACTGAAATATCTGCAGTGAAATGTATTTCAATTCCTATTTGCTGGATCTTCCAATGACAGCCTGCTGCTATATTCAAGCAGGACATACAGCAGCAGGACATTTTTAAGCAGTTTAACCAAATTGGATAATTTATGAAGTTCTGAGTTACAAAAGTTGCATAACCTTTAGGAACATACCATTGTTTTATATGATTCTGGTAACTGCAGAGTTGCCTCTGCATTGTTCAGCTCATCCATATTGTGCAAAGGCAAATCCAGAGGCAAACCCCCAGCATCAAGAGGTTCATTGCTGCAGGATTGATTGAAAGCTCTGACCTCCTCACGGAGGTCCCTGACTTCTCTGGTCAGCTCTGTCAACAAGGTTAGCAGTTTTTGGAAGGCTGCATCTGTTGAAAAGAACAATAAAACTGAGACTACTGGCTTGTGATAATCTGGATAAACATTGTGGTGAGAAAAACAAGTATATCCATAAGTTATGGCTTCACATTTTGAATTCAGGTTTAAGTAGTTCAGTCTGCTCATACTGTTTACAGGTTTATCCCTTTCACCTATAAATGAAATCCTGTTGCCTCACAGACTCTCTGGAATCTAAAAAAATCTAAATATGATGATATCTAACAATATAAATGAGTATTTAGAAGTTATAATTACAATGAAATTGTGATGAAAGCATACCTTCATTATAGAAGACATTGAACACAGACTCTATTTGCTGGGGATGTTGCATAGATGTGTAGGTTGGTGTGTTGGGCTGGAGCGGTGAAAGGAGCCGGTAGCTGGCCGGGGCATCGTGATGGTTGCTAGTAGTGTCTTCAGCTGTCTGGATTTCATCACACGTTCTTAAATCTTGCCCTAAAAAATAACCTCCATACTTTAATAATAAAAACTAACACTGAAGTGAAACTAAGACAGCCACAACGGACACTAACAAAATATAAAATATATGATTCCTCACAGAGAAAAAATGTTGGTGCAGTTTCATAGTTCACAGTTTCTTTAAGTTGCTTTTTTTTTTTACCCGAGCTGCTGGTCTGAGGCTCCTCCTCGTCCTTATATTCGTTTTTAACATGATGAAACAGTGAGTGCACTTTCTCTTCATTTTCACTCTTCACCGCAGCAGCGAGCGGGAAATCAGTGATGTCAGCTTCCTCCTCCTCTTCCTTCTTTATGCTGAGGAGCTGTGGGACTTGCTGCTCCATATCAGGGCTCCACTCATCAAGTTCTTCTTTGATTGGTAACAGCTGCTGAATATCTGAAAGGTACAAACATCACAAATGTATGAGCAACAATGCAATCAGAAACTAAATTAAATTGAAGAATTAAAAGAATCACTTTGTACATTTGTAAGAAGAATAACTTAAGTTTAGGGAACATCTAAGTGCTAAAAAGCAGGCAGCCAGGACTTACCCAAGGTTGAAGACATTTTTCCTCTCGTCCTGCGGTTCTGACTGACTTCTGGTGACTTCTCAGGTTTTTAACCTCTCCTGAGGCCTCGGAGAGTTGTTGACCCACCCATTCACCCATCTGGGTTTGTTCAGTCAAGGTGTGAAATGCTCTGAGCCATCTGGGATGCCCTGCAGGTATCTGATAAGAGGGGCTGGAACAATAACAGTTACTCCAGCACAACTGTCTTTACTTCTTTCACTCGTCTTTCACACCACAGCCGTGAACATGGTACAGGCCATCCATGGGGTCTGTTTTATACAGAAAAGTAGAGACAGGAGACATGAGTTGTGTTTGGTCTGCAGGCTCTTCCTCGTCTGTTTCACACCATCCTTTTCTGTTCATTTACACACACATTCCTGTTGTAACAAACAACATAACTTCCAATCAGGTTCACATGTCAGACCCACTTGGTTACCTTGTTTTCCTCACAAGTATAAATCTACAAAATAATTGTCTTATATCGTCTCTCTATTTACAATAAATCTGTAGCTAAATTCTGCTGCTGTCCAGCATCAACAATATTTCTGTGCAGTAATGTTAACACTGTGATTAATCTGCTTATGATTACCGTTGGAAATACTTTATATCTTAACAGATTGAACCAGTATGCTGTGGATCTCTGGGAATACCGAGTTTTGCTTTGTGTTTAATCATGATGATCGCTCAGTTTTGTAAGTTATCCTCTCTTTATTCTCCCTGCATCGTCAGTGTTTCGTGGTCAGCGGTAGTTTCTTGTCTCTGTGCTTTCTTGCTATCTTTTGAGTTATTTCCTCTTTTGCTTTGATAGTTAGTCGTCTCTTGTGGCTTTGACTTTTGCTACCCCTCTGTTATTGTCTTGATCGACTTCACCTGTGTCCCATTTCTCTGAGCTGTTTCCCTTGTAGCCTTGTTCAGATTGTCTGGAGATATAGACTGCAGATATAAAATGCTGGGATTCATTTGTTTCAAAGTTGGGCTGATTGCCTGAGCTACTGGAGGGGCGATCGTGGCTCAAGAGTTGGCAGTTCGTCTTGTAATCGGAAGGTTGCTGGTTTGAGCCCCGGCTCCGACAGTCTCAGTCGTTGCGTTCTTGGGCAAGATACTTCACTCCACCCTACTGGTGGTGGTCAGAGGGCCCGGTGGCGCCAGTGTCCGGCAGCCTCGCCTCTGTCAGTGGGCCCCAGGGCAGCTGTGGCTACAATGTAGTTTGCCATCACCAGTGTGTGAATGGGTGGATGACTGAATGTAGTGTAAAGTGCTTTGGCGTCCATAGGGACTAAGTGAAGCGCCATACAAATACAGGCCATTTACCATTTCTTCCTGTAAAAGGGAGTTTTTCCTTGACCCCTATGTGCGCTTGCTAATAGGGGTCATATGATAGTTGGGGTTTCCTTTGTATTGTTTTAAGGTCTTTACCTCACAATATAAAGGACCTTGATGCAACAGTTGTTGTGATTTTGTACCACATGAAGAAAATCTCTGCATATGACTGTTCAAATATGGGCAGGTCTCACATATATATATCACCAGGTTACATGATACGTTTGCATTTGCTTATTTTTAAATTATTTTTCACACAGTTTAGAGGATTAAGTATCATCTTGTAAATAATATATAAAAAATGTTTTTATTTGTGTACAAAAAACAGAAAAGAAGTACTGACAGTAATTTAGGCTGACATGTTAGAGCGGTGGTAAACAGTGCTGCCTCACAGTAACAGGGTCCGGGGTTTGTGTGGGCTCTGGACATCCCACAGTCAAGACATGCTTGGATTAGAATGCCTGGCAATTCCAAATTGGATATGAGTGTGAGAATGAATGGTTGTCTTTCTGTGTTGGTCCATCATGTTTCAGTTACAGTGTGTGTGTTTTTTACTTTAGTCCAGTTTGGACACAGGAGAGTTTTTTTCCTCATTATGTGGAAGAGGAGTGTGAGGGGAGCAGTACTCAGTCCTACTGACAGTCACTTAATGAATTTCTTGCAAAATCTACCCTCTATTATATTCTATTATGTTCCCAGAGCCCAGCAAACTACAAACTAAACCTATGCTGTGTAAAATAAAGACTGAATGCAGTGACTTCCGAATTTCACAAATCCATATTTTTATTCACAAAAGAACACAACAAAATACATCAAATGTTTGACCTGAGATGAAAAATATTCGCTCAGTTTGGCTTTTATGGCAGCAGCACATCTCATAAAGGCTGCGCGAGGGACACAAGAGGCTGGAAAAGCAAGAGGGACTAAAAATAAACAGCTGGAGGAATTGTTCATGACTAATTACAGCAACAGGTCAACAACATGACTGGAATTTAAAAAAAAAAACAAAAACATTTCTCATTTCTCAAGTAAAGGTTCACCAGTCTGCAAAAAAATAACAACAACAACAAAAAAAACCCCCACATCTAAAAGTTGTGGAACAGTTTCAGAATAACTATCAATGTAAAACTGAAGACTTTGACAATCTAAACATCAACACCACCTTTCATCAAAAGATTCAGAGGATCTGGGGAATTAATATTGGATCGCTCTGATCATGACAAATAAGACCCATCCTTCTCTTTTTTCTTGTTGTTCTGTTTTTGTTTACATTTTATAAAGTGATCCAATTGTAAATATGCACATGCTGACATATTTACAATGGGAATGGACCACCTACCATTTTCACTTTACTTAAACATACAGTCATTAAAAAAAAGTATTATATATAACAAGATCAAACATCAGTAAATATGCATGCTAATATTCATGCTACAAAAAAAGAATAAAAATACTAAAAATATGAAACAAATATACAAAAATATGGATTCAGTTTAAATCTGGCCACCATTCGCTGCCAAGTAGTTGCCTTGCACAGCAGCACACCACACCCAGCGCTGCTGCCATGCTGTGAAAGCTCTGTGGAAGTCCTCTTCTCCCAGTGAATCCAGTACTATCAGCGACGCATGCTGGAGCTCTTCCGCTGTGTCAAAAAAATGTCCCCTCAACTTGGCGTTGATTTTGGGGAAGAGGAAGAAGTCGCAGGGGGCCAAATCTGGTGAGTGCTGTGGGTGAAGAATGAGATTTGTGTCGGTGTAGCAGAAATAATGGCACTCTTTCAGTGCGTTGTGGGCGGGTGTGTCGTCGTGATGGAGCAGCCAGTCGCCTTTCTGCCACAGTTCAGGTCGTTTGGCCTCGATGTTCTTCCTGAGACGCGTCATAACGTTGAGGTAGAACGGGGCATCAACCGCCTGACCGTCGGGAACAAATTCCCGATGCACCACCCCGTGAATGTCAAAGAAGACGATGAGCTTGACCTTGATCTTGCTCCTTGTCGGATTCACCTTCCTTGCTTTTCCAGGCTTGCAGCCATACACCCAGCTTTCATCGCCAGTTATGATCCGGGACATGAACGTTGGGTCATCTCGCGTCTGTTGACAGAGATCCTTGCAGGTTTGTAAACGATTTTGCTTCAGCTCGGGAGTCAGTAGCCTGGGCACAAACTTGTTAGCCACTTGGTGCAGGTTCAAAGTGGACGTCAGGATGGCCTGGACCGTTCCGAATGACACGTTGAGAATGGCAGAAATCTCCCTCACGGAGATCCGTAAATCCTGGTGCACAAGTCGATCGATTTCTCGGATGTGCTTGGGAGTTGTGCTCGTGCTGGGTCGCCCTGACCTCGTTTCATCATCGACGGATGTTCTGCCATTTTTGAAACGCAAATACCAATCTTTGCATCTTGATCGGCTCATTGCTTTGCTGCCGTAAACTTCCTGAAGCATTTTGAAGGTTTTCTTCACAGATATCCTGGTTTGCACGCAGAATTGGATTTTTTCTCTCTGTTCAAGCTTGAGGCGTTGAAATGCATTGCGGGACACAACACTGAATATTGGCATCGGAAAGGTTCTGGGAGCTGTTGCACGTGTGTCATCCTCCTGCAGTCCATCCTGGCCAATGCAGCGTTCCTGCTCTTCTTCCTGGAAGAAGTCTGAGTCCTGCTCATTCGCACTCGGGCTCCATTCATGGGAAACCTCTTCTTTAATATCAAACACATGATGGACACCTGCAAGGTACACACAGATGGATGAGCATATTTTAAAAAAGCCAAAATGCTGGGTGTATGGGGACACTGGTTTCCAATTACATCATCCAATCTAATCACAGCCAACTAAATTAAAACTGGGTCAAAGTTAAAACTAAGAGAAACTAAAATAAAACAAATCAAATTAGTGGGGTGACTGTATTCAATGGATTTCATCACTTGTTCTTAAATCTTGCCCTAAAAAAATACCCTCCATACTTTAATAATAACATTACTGAAGTGAAACTAACAAAGCCACAACAGAAGCAAACAAAATATAAAACCTGATTCCTCACAGAGAAAAAATGTTGATGCAGTTTCATAGTTTTTTTTTTACCTGAGCTGCTGGTCTGAGGCTCCTCCTCGTCCTTATATTCGTTTTTAACATGATGAAGCAGTGAGTGCACTTTCTCTTCATTTTCACTCTTCACCGCAGCAGCAGCAGCGAGCGGGAAATCAGTGATGTCAGCTTCCTCCTCCTCTTCCTTCTTTATGCTGAGGAGCTGGACTTGCTGCTCCATATCAGGGCTCCACTCATCAAGTTCTTCTTTGATTGGTAACAGCTGCTGAATATCTGAAAGGTACAAACATCACAAATGTATGAGCAACAATGCAATGAGAAACTAAATTCAATTCTTCTGTGTGGCCCTGAAACACAATCAAAGTTTCTTTACTCATTAGGAAAATGAGTTATCGCCGTTACTTATCGTTATCGTACACTGACTGGAGCTTCAAACTGGACGTTTCTGTCATTAGCAAAGCCGCCTGCATGATGTTTCTTTGGTAAACATCAGGATACAGGACAAGATCACGTGTATGCTGATGGTTTTGCATCACTTCATCTCAGCAACTTAAAAATAAAATGTTTCTACTTTGTTTTAAAAAGAAGCCTTCAGAGAAATATAAATGTTAAGTTATTTTCTAAACTTGGTACGTTTTGTGGAAGAAATTAGGTTAGGTCTTGAACAGATGATGGTGAAAGTAGTGATAGAATTAAAAGAATCACTTTGTACATTTGTAAGAAGAATAACTTAAGTTTAGGGAACATCTAAGTGCTAAAAAGCAGGCAGCCAGGACTTACCCAAGGTTGAAGACATTTTTCCTCTCGTCCTGCGGTTCTGACTGACTTCTGGTGACTTCTCGGGTTTTTAACCTCTCCTGAGGCCTCAGAGAGTTGTTGACCCACCCATTCACCCATCTGGGTTTGTTCGGTCAAGGTGTGAAATGCTCTGAGCCGTCTGGGATGCCCTGCAGGTATCTGATAAGAGGGGCAGGGTCCAGCTTCCTGGAACAATAACAGTTACTCCAGCATAACTGTCGTTACTTCTTTCACACCACAGCCGTAAACTGAAAGTGAACACTTAAATGTTAATGTAATCACTGGAACAAAGGTTCTTCATTATCTGCTGAAGATGCTGTTGAAGCCATTTGTATCAGTGTCCTAGTTTCCAAATCTGCAGGGGTTGAACGTAACTGGACATTACATTGAATGCAAATATTTCCTGTCCACTATAACTAGTCCAAGTACTAATGTAATCCTTAAATCATTTACACAAAAGCAATATTTCATTTCCTCAGCTATGTGTTAATGTGAGCAGGAAGTTGTTTTAGACAACAGAATGAATGAAAACTCCCCGTCGTCTGTTGATCAACAGGTCAACCTTAAAAATGACCAACCTTTGTGGTGCCTGATGTCACGTGTGCTGATTAGAGCGTCTAAAAAGATAATTAAATTAATCTCTAGAGCTGGTGTAGGGCGGCAGTTATTGATCTGATCGGGTCGTTGAGAGTCGTTGATTCACTCATTTTGCCTTTGTGTTAAATTCTGACACACCCAGCAGCAGTGGGAGGCATTAAAGGCACATGAGTGAAACTTTATCAGGCCATAATGGGCCAATTGTTGTGCTCTGATGTGTTTCTACATTCAGGTGCAGATGGAGTTTGGGGTCCTGACCTCAGCTCAGTTTGGTTCACACACTCAAAAAATGATCTTTCACCCTCAGTCAACAGGAAGCAATAATTCTGAGTTTATTTAATCTGGGTTTATTTAATCATTAAGGAAAATGTGGTATAATTTTAATGTATATCAATCAAGTACACCACCACTTTTACGCACCACTGTTTACAATCTTTACATACCAAAAATACACAGAAGATTTACATGTAATTAAATTAGTTAAAGTCAGCAGTTACAGTATTTTAATGCACAGCATCTGCAGACCTTGGTGATCTAGTGAAAAGGTCAGACAGGTAAGAAGGTGCTAAACTGTGCAACCCTTAAAAGAATCAGCAAAATAATTTCTGAAGCTGATTTAGTTTAGTTTTTACATATTTGTGTTCATGTTCCATTAGAGAAGGAATGACCCAAATCTTGAAAATCAAAAATATGCACATCAAACTCCAGAATTTGGTTCTATTTGGATCGGACAATCTACTGATGGTTTTGTTTTTGGTGTAAGTATTGTAAAACTCAACTATATGCTATTCAGGAATTGTTACTAGTTGTCTTTTGCATTGTGAAGATTTTCATCTTCAGTCAGTTTTGCAGGAATAAATCTGCGCAGAAAGTGTAGACCTGTACACTTCACGCTATACTCTGTGCCACCAGTAAACACTTTTCTGATGAGTTTATGAGCTCAAATAACAGCTTCAAGTCTTATTAAATACATAAAGAAGTTGACTTTGTAAATTAGCGTCCTCATTAGAATCAAACAGCAGGATCCAATGGTTTTGGGTGGTCTCTTGTCATGTCTGGTTTCAAAACACCAAAATGGCGATGGCTTCATTTTGGGAGGTCACAGATCTCTATGTGGCTTCACTTTAGCTTTCTGCATGTATAATATACAGCCTATGCTCAAAATATTGATCGTTGTCCTCAGAGGTCAGAAAGAGGGAGGCAGAGTCGCCGATGGGCTCCTAGACTGTTGTAACATAAACGGCCTCATTCACGAACTTCTTTTTCACATCACTCTTTTGTTTTTAACTCGAGCCACAGTCTGCGTCAACATTTATCATAAAGTTTAATTTTTAAGCCATCGGCACTCCGGAGGAAGAGCTCAGGAAAGGTTTGCCTTTTTAGGTGTCCTTCTCAGACACTTGTTGGAGTTTCTTCCAGCTGTTGTTGTTTAGTTGTGCGGGCTTCTCTCTCAGAGAAACTCCACCACTTTCTCCCAGATGCACCGTGAGATATTTGTTCTTCCCTATAAATATAGAACTGGGTGCATGACATTATGCAAGAGTGGACACAAGTGTGAGGATTTTGAATAAAACTGATTCAATAACACAAAACAGTGTTAAGAATAAATATTCTGGTCATAAATACCTGCCCATATTAGTGAACGAGACCCACTGTCTTCTTTTCTACTTCTTGTTCTAACTAAATCTGTATTTTTTAAAAAGTCTCCTCAGGCAACGAAACTCTTGTTATAAAAATATCATTTGTCATGTTAGGAAAAGTCAGTTTAAATAAGCTCCTATTGGTTGGTAAAGATAACAAAGTAAAGCTCAAAAAGTTTCCTGTTATGACAAGGAAGTGATGAAAATTCATCATGATGACTTACGTAAGAGAAACTAAGAGGAAGAGGAATACTCGGGGACTCCAGCACGGATCCTTGGAGTTCAGGAACAGTTAAAATGTGAGAAAATACAAAAATGTTGCACAAATTTCAAAGCCTGGCGTTCTTATTGAGACTGGCTGTGACTCAGAAGGTCAGCGGTTTCCCTCGATGCACCATTTGTACTGAATATCTGCACAAATCTTGGGTAAATATAGGAAAATATAAATATAGGGAAAAAAATACTTGGATAAATTGTTAGTGTTTTTAGAGGGCATCATGATTATTAATAAAGAGACTTTTTTAAAAATAATTTTATTCCCTTTTTTGAAAACATTGTCATCAAACACATACTGAAAAAAAAACACTATTAAAAATATCCCATGGAGAACATACAGTACACAGTGATACTACGGAAACCTGCAGTAACCTCTTTGTAGCGACAGATGGTGTTAGTAGGATATAAAAGGTCTGTGAGGATGGAAAAGAGGAAAGATGAGAGCTAATATGAGCCGTACAATGACAGGGTCGAAGCATCAGATCCCAGAGTGACGAACCTCTGAAGGTGTGTCAGCGTTATAAAAATGGAAGACGAGTAGCAGTACTAATAATTACAAATTCTAGGTGTGGCCCCAGACACACCCTAACATATTTGTTCTTTTTTTTAAGTGTTCATGATTGGCTGAAAAACACTGAGAGCCAGCTCGAGATCGCGTGAGCGGTTAAGGTGTTGCGTTGAATGGTAGCTCAGTCAGCTAAGAGGTCAAGGGTCGACCTCCTCGGGGATGATGGTGAGGATGACGTCCTCGTTGCCTCGCCTCACCACCATTCGAAGCGTGTCGTCCCGCTTTATGGCAGCGCTGACGTCGCTGGCAGAGGTGATTCGTTCGCCGTTGATGCTGATGATGACATCACTCTCCTTCAGACCGGCTCTGTTACAAAGAATGAAAAGAAAAGACGAGTTATTCTGGACTACCAAGAATAAAAAGGTATTCCTGTCACACACCACCTTATTCCAGGGAGAGGATGAACTGAAGGGCTGCACAAGATCCAGTGTAATACAAAGAAGGATTATTTTGTACTGCAAATCATACAAAGCTGCTGGACTAGAGTCCAAGAATAAAAATGTATAGATGGAAATGACACTGAAACCGTGTATCTGTGTTTCTGCTCTCATAGAGGTTATTAGCTGTGGTAGTGACTGAAAATATGAGACTGACATAAGTAGTGGAAATGAGCTTCCTCTAAATCCTTTAAAGGGGTCTGAAGTCAGCCTAGAGAAAAGGTGGGGAGCTCACTAATTTGCGAGGAGTTGACAGTAGAGCACCTAGTCCTCCACACCAAAAGGAGGCTAGTTGAGGTGGTTCGGACATGCGACATGCCTGCAAAGTGACATGTTTTATGGCCCTCTGGTGGTGGTCAGAGGCGCCAGTGGGGTGCACTCTGTCAGTGCGGCCCCAGGGTGGCTGTGGCTACAGTGTAGCTTGCCATCACCAGTGTGTGAATGTGTGTGTGAATGGGTGGATGACTGGTTATGTAAAGCACTTTGGGGTCCTTAGGGACTAGTAAAGCGCTATACAAATACAGGCCATTTACCATGTTTTAGTCATGTACAGCTGGGACGAGGCCCAAGGACAGGGTCTTCAGAGATTATAGCTCTTAGCTGGCAATACTGGGAATACTTTACTGTCCCCCTGAAAATGTGGGACGTCAGGCATCTTTGGTTAGACTTAGAAGCACCAGGAAATAAAAAAAAGTAAAGACAAAGAAGTGATTACTTTTTGGTAAAACACATTTAGGACCGAGTGCTTCCCAGCTGTTCAGTGAAACGAACCCAAAGCCACCTCTTATAGTCCTTTAAACACTGAGGCTCTACTTTCAGAGCTGAAGCGATGCCAAAGAGAAACCCAGATCTGCGCAGCTATGACTGAAGCAGTTTGTCCTCCCTGCCAGAGCGAGCTGGACGCTCTGGGTGGGAAACACTCATTTTTCTGTTTTTGCTGCCAGCTTCCAGGATGTTTCCAAAAAGCAAAACAGCAGCTTTAAAATCAGAGGTGAACTTTCCATACCTCGCAGTCAGCACGATCAGAGGCTCCTCCTGAGTGCCGTCTATGTTCTGCATAAACCAAGCAGACAACAAGAAAACAAACTCTGCCTGCTGTTTCCTCAGGTGGGCCGCTGCGGTTTGCTTTCAACACGCTTGAGTAGCAAAAACCGTTCCACAGACAGAGTATAGTCTGCAGAAGCATGTTTGTAACCACCCAGCGTGCACTCTTGTACCTGCTTTAACATACGAGAACCCCGCCGATGCCAAATGTGCCACTTGTGCCTTGGAAATAAAACTCTCTGGATAGAGAAGTATCCTGTCCATATCCTGAACTCTTATACCCCGATGTGAACTTAGTACACAGTGAACACTAAAATAAAATGGGAATAAGAGGATGAAATGAAACACTCACGCCTCAGCTGGAGTTCGGCTGATGACCTCAATGACGTACGCCCCAGAAGTGACATCTGGGAAGTCTGGCTGCTGCGCCTTCAGCTCTTTAGCCAGCCTGAGAAAAGAGGAGAAAACCAGTGAGAACATGAGCTTCCGCACTGAATGTTTTCAGCACGTCATTCTGATGCATTTGATTCATTCTGGGCTCTAAAACTTCACTCAGATTAGAAGTGACATCCTGAAGAGAGGGCAAACTCTGAGAGCTGATGGCGATGAACTATGACCTGCATCATGCAGTCACTGTGTTCACCACCATTCTGGAGCAAAATGTCTGAAATGACAGGCCCAGATTTAAATGTCTGTGGTGCCTGAACCATGCTGACTGTCAGCATAATTAAGGCCTGTCAGAAAGCAAGAGCATTTTATTCTGAAGTGCCCAAGGCTCCATCAAGTATTCTGTGGTTTGTAAGCAAAAATAAAAGTGATTAACTGCCCCAAATATGATGAAGATGCTGCAAAATATGACACATGCAGCATTTTTCTCATTATGCTGATCAGCAAAAGGACATTTGGCGTCTCCAGCAGGTTAAATGGTGCTTCAAACCAGCAGAAATGTTGTGTAGCGTTTTATCTTCTCGGTCATAGTAAAATTTGTGTTGCCAGTCCTGATCAGAGATGGGCAGTAACGCGTTACTTGTAACGCGTTACTGTAATCTGATTACTTTTTTTCAAGTAACGAGTAATGTAAGGGATTACTCTTGCAAAAACGGTAATTAGATTACCGTTACTTTCACGTAGGAACGCTGCGTTACTAAAACCGTGATTTTTTGCGAGAACGTCTCATGACAGTGACGTAAGCGAGTGCGACGTTCGTGACAACAGCTGTCTGCAGATCATAATATATCGAGTGCGGGACAGAGTGTAGCATGCAGCGTTTAAAGCGTGGAAGTACTGACCTTATTTTGAGTTTGATTCCATAAAAAGTGACAAAAACATTAGTGTCCGTTGTGCGTGGGAAGAAAACTTCTTTTTACAGCGAAAAAACCCCTAAACTTCCAAGCAAGCACCGAGTGTACTACGACTGTAATGGGAAATTCACAGAGAAACTCGCGGATTCTTCCACTGACCGCTGCAGCACACCTGCACCAGGGTAAACCTCCGCCTACCCCAGTCCTGCTTTACAGGTGAAAATAGAGCAACAGGACCGCTAGTCTTTGATTTTATTTATTTTCTGCTGTGTTTTACTTGCATCTATTTGAAAGAGTGAGTGTAAACACACAAAAAATTTTATTTTATGTGCTGGAATGTGCAGAAAATAGGTTTAAATGTTAAACAAATTTCTTCCAGTCAGAGAATGTTGCATATGATTTAATTTTTGCTTGATGCATAAAGTTAAAAGATTAAAACTAATAAAACAAGTTTTAAAAAGAGACTTTTCCATTTGATTACATTTTGTATGATGAATTATGCAGAAAAAGTAGAATTGGGCTGAAAGATCTATCGCTTTATCACCTATTCAGGTTGTAAATCGTGTTTTTAAAAAGTAACTAAGTAATTAATTACTTTTGAAAATAAGTAATCAGTAAAGTAACGGGATTACTTTTGGGGGGAAGTAATCAGTAATTAGTAACTGATTACTTTTTTCAAGTAACTTGACCAACACTGGTCCTGATTCACAGCAGTCAGAATGATTTGAGAGTAGCCATCTGTGCTTCACACTGCATTATCACTAAAACAGCATATTCCACACTGGAGCCATATTGAGAGCATTAATCCCTCTGAAAATGTCTTTCACAAGAAATGGTCTCAAACCTGGGAGGTGTTTTCTAATTGTTGTGTGTTCAGAGCCGTTACTTCACACCAAGTCCTTTTAATACTTAAAATCAGTATGGTTGTATTTGAGTTTATGGGTAATTATGAGTTTTGATTCTCCAAACCTCTGTGGAGGTTTGGGGCCTTGTTCTGATTGGATTATATCCCAGTGAGTCACTGATTCCTTGATTGTTTTCCCCTGATGTTACTGACCTCCTGCTCTCGCCGGGGGCCCGTTTATTAGCTGCACTTTGCTAGCACTCCTTTTTGCCTTCAGAACTGCTCTTTGTGCCGAAGCTTCATCAAGGTGCTGAAAACATTACTCAGAGATTTTGGTCCCTACTGACATGACAGCATCATTTAGCTGCTGCAGCTGCACATCCATGATGTGAATCTCCTGTTCCACCAAATCATGAGGATCTACTACAGGATTCAGTTTAAGTGGCTGTGGTGGCCATTTGTGTCTTTGTGACAAGGTGCTTTATCCTGCTGGAAGCAACCATCAGAAGATGGTACGCCGTGGTTACACAGGGATGGACATGGTTTGTTTTTCAGACCATTTACTGTAAAGATAGAGACGGTTGTGTGGGACAATCTGAACTATTCAGACCAGCATCCACGCCATGATCAAGGTCTCTGAAATCATCTTCCTTCCCCATTCTGATGCCCAGTTTGAGCTTCAGCAGGTCGTATTGACCATGTATTGTATTGTATGTATTGACCTCCTGTTACGTGATTGGCTGACTATATCCAACATGTAAGGACTGATATACATCAGCCAATCGTGTTCCAATGTGCAGCAGCAGCATGTTTTCACTTGCAGCAGGCTTGAAAGTGCATTACCACACGATAGGTTTGACATGAATAAAGCTGACTGATGATCACTGAGGAGATTACCTATTATCTTGGCTTCTTGTGCAGTGTTGTGAAATTTAGAAAAATTGGTACTTGGATGGAGGGTGAAACCTGAAAAGCGTAAATGTGATGGCAGTTCATTTTAAAAGTACCAGAGGGCATGTTTAAAATTAACAAGCTGTCATAAAGTGAGGCTTGTTTTGGTGATTTGGGGAGTTTCCTGCTGCGACTCTCGGCCAGCTTAGGCGTTACTCTGACCTGAAGGCTGTGAACGCGGCCTGGCCCGACTTACATTCCTGCTTAAAGCGATCATTTGGCAGCGGGTATCGAAAGCTAACGTCACCCTATCGATATGATCACCGCCCTGATTATGTATGAAAGTCAGGATTGAGAAACATCCATTTTAGGGATCCAGGGAGCTTCAACAACACACCGAGTCAGGATTTAGATTTTCCAGGCCGCTCTCACAGAAATCGACACATTAAATAATCATACGTATTTAATCCTGTTTAAATGCAGTTTACATGATTTTTCTGTGGATGTCAAAAGTAGAGGTGAGGGAAGCTGGGACTTACGATGAACTGAGACTCATCATTCTGACGCCGATGTATTTCTTCTTCTGTGGTGTTTTACCTGCAGAACATAACAACAAAAATACCCATGACATCCATGTAATGGTCAACATCATCATCCTCTTTTATCACGTTTATCTAGTTTTAAAATCAACGAGTCTACAGTGAAGTGTGAAATGTTTAACAGGCAGCTTTGAAATCTATCTTTGAGTTTTAGCTACAGTACCGTAACTTAACGTAGCCATGCAAACATCTCAGAGTTTCAGGTACAGGTACAAGTACTGGAGGAGGATGTGGCACATATAGCCTGGAGCTTCTTTACTCTGGTCAGAATCAGTTCATGAGTGTGTAAATCTGTGGCTTTTTCTCTTGATTTGGTTTCATTTCAAACAGAAAAACTCTAAGCAACCGAAAAATGCATCACTGAAAACCACCATCAGTCTTCTTATTGGCTAAATCAGTCTGGGGTGAGAGAAATAAAGGTGCTGTGTTTTGGGTTAGCTCAAATCTGCTGCGTACGTCTGACAGTTTGGTCAGATCACATTCTCGCCATGAGCGAACCACTCTGGAGTTTAGTTTAGTTGAAAGGTTCTCGGTGCAGTTGTTTTGGTCCGCACCCGAGCATGATTACTGAAACAAACGAACTTCATCAAAGCGGAAAATAAACCCGAGATATATCGAACCGGGCGAAGCAGCTAAAATCCACAGATATCCACATGAAACTTTCTGGGCTGGAAAAACAGATTTTAAGCTTTATTTAAAAACTGTACTCAAGACAATTTTAGATCCAGTTTAGGTATTTCAATCTAAAGAGACAAAATCTGGTATTGTTCGGCATCATGAGGAATATCATAATTTAAAAGCTAAATTGCAAAAAATTTGTCTCTAAGAGCGATAACAACAAGTGTTGATGCTCTCTCACCACTCACTGGAGAAAACTTTCAGGGCTCTCATCTCCACCTGGGATAGGTGGACGTAACATAAGTTATAACATATGAAAGGTCTCCTTTTTACCCACATTTAATCCCAGGCTGTTCCTCTAGCTGTGGTTCTCGATACTCTCCTTTTTATTTTCTCTTTCCTCTCGCCTCTTAAATACTGAGCCTGGTTCTACTTTCTTCCTGTTAAAAGGGAGTTTGTCCTTCCCACTGTCACCTAATGCTTGCTCGTGGGGGCGTGTTGTGCGTGCTTGTGCATTGTAATGAAAATTCTTCACGGACAAGCTTGCGCAGCCACAAAAAACACGCAGGCACATGGACGTCCACACGCTCTCACTAAATGATGACGGAACTTTAACCACGGTTTTAACCTCTTTGAGGCGACTGCTGTGATTTGATGCCGTTTAAATAAACATGGATTGAATTTAAAAGTAATGAATGATTACTGCAGCTGAAAAACTGAGAGAAAGCTTAGCTCTTATATCACATGACAAAACAACTTTAGGTCATAAAGAAGTTTTTCCTTGTAAATCTGAGCTGAAAATGTAGTTTTTAAAAAATTGATTGAAAAATTATTTCATGTGTGAACGTTTATTTTGATTTCATAAGGAATGACCTCAATATTCCTAATATTCTGACTTAATGTTACTGCATGTTCACAGCAGTTAGGAATTTCTCTTCATCTGTGTTTTATTGCTTTTTAAACTGCACAGGTCTTTCTCTATAATTTAAAAGAGACATTTGTCTACTTTCTGTAAATTATGAGGGGAAATGGCTGGATCCATTTTTTAAACGCACAGCTTTGTGTGAGTGTTCGAGCATGTGAGACTTGTGCCACGTTGTCTTGCTCTATTTGACCTCGTCTGCTGCGTCTCTCTGACATCAGCTCTGTGATAACACTGCTACAAACCTTTAGCTTGTCTGTCGTGTGACTCTGCCAGGAACTGTCTGATCTTGTCTGAGGGGATGGCAAAGGAGATTCCTGCTGTGACCTTCAGAGTGTTGATGCCGATCACCTCCCCATCCTGCAGCACACACACAGGAACAAACTTTAATTTGCCAGCGTTTCTCAGTAAAAGCCAGAGTCCCACATGAAGCTTATGAAACAGCCAATCTGACGCCTCTTTTATTCTGTGGCTGACTGAAAACAAGCTTCTAATCAGAGTCAGCTGTGGACCGGGACCCTGCGCCAAGCGTTACATAAACTCTTTATTTACCTTTCCTAATAAGGACTTTATGCTTCTTGGTCTTTATTTATATGAGGTTATGTATTTCTCCGTTTTGCAACACGTGGATGTGGTCCAAGTAAATGCAGAGCTCTGTTTCTGCTTCACAGATATCATTCTTAATTAAAATGATACGGATACAGCTCAAACAGGTCATCTCATTTTTTCTCCTTCACTTACCAGATTGACTAGTGGTCCTCCAGAGTTGCCATACTGCAAGAAAACAAACAAGCAAACAGATAACGTGAATTCAGAGAATATTATTAAAACAATTATTTAATGCGTTACCCATTGAAAGCTTCTAGGAGAAACTCTTGCAGCTCTTTTTCTGAGCTGAGCGGTTTCTGTCATATTTCAGACCTGCTCATAGAACAAACCGACTGGGTGTGCATCGGAGGTTGCTGAGGGTGGCCTCTTCCTATCCAGCAACGCTCCTATTGTAATGGTCATCAAAATGCATCCTTATTGACACATATTGAGGTGTCAAAATTCGTCATTAAGGGTGCAGGGGAGGTCTTCATATATCGTCTTTATGGGGGAAAGAGTTAAGAGAGACCTCATGGCTTTGGAAAGTGCACTTCCTCTAGTGGCCACTTGAGGCAACATTATCTGCCGTTTCTGAAGCACTCTGCAGCCTCGGGACTAGTGTTTCTTTCACTTTGACCATCATGTGAGGACAGGGGCTGGTCAAACTGTGAAACCATATCACAGATGATCCCTCACTCTGAAACATGGTATGACCAAGACTGTATGACAGCATGACCCAAAATGAATGACCGAGCCCATAAAGTCAGCAGTAACTGTATACAGAGGTCAGGCTCACGTGCCATTTTCCCATAGACTTCTATAGGACCAGAGATCCTTTGCAACTATCGCCATCTGGTGTCCCCCAGGTGGAATGCAGGATTTTAGGCACTTCCGCATTGGTAACAGTTAATTTCTTCCTTACATGTATAGTATATAAATATGTCTCCCTTTTTAAAATTATTCTAACACTTAAATTTGAATTATTAGAGGTGTTTTTCAGACGATCGTGGCTCAAGAGTTGGGAGTCCGTCTTGTAATCGGAAGGTTGCCGGTTCGAGCCCCGGCTTGGACAGTCTCGGTCGTTGTGTCCTTGGGCAAGACACTTCACCCGTCGCCTACTGGTGGTGGTCAGAGGGCCCGGTGGCGCCAGTGTCCAGCAGCCTCGCCTCTGTCAGTGCGCCCCAGGGTGGCTGTGGCTACAATGTAGCTTGCCATCACCAGTGTGTGTGTGAATGGGTGGATGACTGGATGTGTAAAGCGCTATACAAATACAGGCCATTTACCATTTACTTGATAAGACCCACACACCTTGTCCCTCCACTTACATTGATGATGGCGTCAGTCTGGATGTAATCCATGTCTGAGTTGCGCAGGCCAAGCTCCTTGCCTCCCCTTTGGGTGGTGCTGACGATGCCGGTGGTGACGGTGTTCTGCAGGGAGAACGGGCTGCCTATCGCGACCACAAACTCGCCGGGACGAAGGTCTGCCGAGCGACCGAGCAGCAGCACCGGCAGCTTCATCTGCTCCAACAAAGAGGAGAGACGGACAGGACGCAGAGTGAGACGCCACACATGCGAATCAGCTGATCGAACAGAAGGAAGAGGTTATTTCTGTGCTGGTCTTGGTGCACAAAGCTACATTAGATTTGTTTAAAGTCTCCTTTTGCATGTTTTTCTTCTAAATTGGGCAAAGAAAACAGAAAGTGAAACAAATGATCTGAGTTTTTCCTGGCTCAGAAGGGTGACAGCTTTGATCCTCTTACAGTAAAAATCACTCAGTGTCTTTCTTTGTTTGACAGAAATCTGCATTTTCCATTTCCTTGTTCTAATCGTTGGATTATCAGAAATGACTATTACGACTGACCCCATTTAACAAGAAGTAAACAGTTTCACTTCAAAGCTGCTGGACATGAGAAATGCCTCCATGTGGGAAAAACCTTGATGGTGCACCATGATCGAAGGAACAGCAGCCCAGTTACCGGACACACACACACACACACACACACACACACAGGTAAACAGCAGTTTATTCTCTTTAGGCCGGTGGAGACAGACGTGCGTTTCCTGTGGAGAGCTGACTCAGCTCTCTCACTCCGACGAAGCCTCCTCTTAACCCCAAAACCCAAACTCTTAAATACAAATCACCATTTCAGCCGTGCAGCCTCATTGCCCCTGAGGATCACCGCTCTCTTGCAGTTAAACCTCAGACTGTAACAAGTATTTAGTTATTCAGCCCTACAGTTACACAAACTGAGGTTCATTCAGTAGTTCTGAAAGTCCAAAACCTGGACTTTGACTAAGATGGCCAAGAGAAAAGGCAAAGTGTCGTCTTAAAGGAAAATATTAAATATTTCCAGACAGCTGTAACGTAATAGGAGCAGTACTCGTGGGGGTTCCACAAGGTTCAGTTTTGGGACCACTACTCATTTGCCTGTACATTAATGAGTTGCTTCACAGCTGTAAAGAGGCAGAGAATATGTGCTGAAAACACTACAAACACAGCACAATAAGGCACTGATCATGAAACACAATTCACTCAGCTTGTGTTAAATCATGAAAGATTCTGTTCCTGATCTTAATCTTTCTTTTAAAGAGTGACATGAGGTTCTGCTAAAACTGTCTTCCATAAAGGCAGGCTGGTGTTCATATTCAGTTTCCACATCATTTTCCATCATATTGATCGATTCCCACCAACATGTGGCAGTACTCCTAAAGAGTGACGCTGACTTGGCTCATGCTTTTTTGCCACATGTACAACTGCAAAGAATGAAAATAATAAAATAAATAAAATAATATTATCGAACTCACGCTGCCAAAAAAGTTAAATCACTCTGCTGTGTTATTACAGCACAAGTGTGATGTGATTTTTAGAGTTTGAACAAATTGCTGGGATGCAAATCAAGGCTGAAAATGAATCCAGCTGGACGCGTTTGATTAAATCCAGCAGATTTATATTTGTACTGTTTGCACGGCGGCAGGTTGCACTTCTGATTAGCCGGCTCCTAAATTGGAGTTTTTCCATCCTCGTTACTGCAGTTTAGTAAAAGAAAAGCTGAGTGCCCCTTTCTGCTACTGGAAATGCAAAGTTTATTTTACCAGTGAAGGTGAACTGTTTGGACTTTTATGAGTAATAATTGGTTTAAATGCACTTTAATAAATTTTTATTACTCCCTGACTTACTCAGTATCGCTCTCTCCTCCTCTGTTTGTCTTTTCATTAAATCCAGGAAACATTCAGACTGAGCACACACACACACACACACACACACACACACATTCTAAGGCTAAATATTCAATTCACTTTTATGTACATTGTGCCAAATCTCAACATCACAGTGAAACACTCGGAAAAAAACAAGGAAAATGACACTTAGGTGTTTGACCTTAATGTTACAAGACTAATATGTGGGACACCACCTCCTTACACTATGAACGTCTTCATATTGATAAAAGGAAAAAAAGGGTGGTCTCTTTCCATCTTTGGCATACTCGCTATTCAAAAACTGCAATACAATGTTGGCATCTCATGCACAGAGTCGCACTGCTGCAAACACTACTCACACTCCCCCAGAGGAGATGCTGGGCTGATCTCAACAGGCGATGACTTAATGTCCAAAAGAACGACTGATTTTAACCCAGTTCCAACTGCTTGACTCACACTGACCACCCAGAACATTTTTCCCCTGAACTTCTAACCTTTAGAGCTTCTTCTCCATCCTTAAAGTTTATTTTTTACATAAAGGTCGTCATTGACCTGGAGACTACATCCCTCTTATATATAGTTTATCTGATATGGAGAGCCATACAGCCTTGCAGACTGACGCCACAAGCTTCATTCCTGGGGGAACTCCTCTTCTTTCCATGCACATAATTCTTATCTAGAGGCATGCAGTTGGTTTTAAGATATGCTGATATCACCTAAAGCTCAACACGGGTTTTACTGAGAATTTGTCTTCTGAGGCGAAGGCATGTCAGCACTGTGGTGATGCCAAGTGGGATCTGGGTTTAACCTTATCTGACAAACTGTTGTCCTCTGCAAATATCACAGCAGAGACCTCTTGTGCTTGTGTGGTGCTCCTGTAGCACATCCGAGCCAAAATCAAACCGTAAAACAACCCAAACCTCACCATCAAACTGCAAGGCCGATATTCTGCTGGAGAAGAAGGACGTCACTGAGTCACAAGGTACCTGAAAACATAATTTTTCTGCCTATAAAAATATTTATATATAGACTGAAAAATAAAAAATCTAAACTTTAAAAATGGCTATTAAAGACAGTGTAGCTTCATGTTGTTCATTGACTCGGTGTTCAATTCCCACCTTCTTCAATGCATTTAAAATCCTAAGAACCTTTGGCTCCAGCCCGCAGCAGTCTGGAGGTTGGCTGACCCTCCGTGAACCGCCCGCTGGCCCACTTCACGCCGTCCTACTAACCTACTTCAGCCACAGATGTGACGTGGAACAGAAAAACTGAGACATAAAGCAGTCATGATGTTCGGACCCAACTTTCATCAACACCACACTTCACCAAGCATGACAAATGTCTGTTTCTCTGTAAGTGTGTGTGTGTGTGGTTTGTTTTGCCTGCTGCTGACAGACACATGTGTTGCCAATTTCCTCCGTTAAGTAACAAGCCTGAAGGCTCTGACCCACTTTTGCTTAAGGTTTTGTAAGCGAAAGAGTGACACAGAAAAACTCTGAAGGGAGAGAGTGAAGGAGGGACAAGGTGAGGAGGAGGGCAGAAAGGAATGAAGGGCAGATGAAATGAAGCAAAAAACAGAAAGGATGGAAGCAGATGTAACAGATGTGGAGGCATCTCAGCTCGAGCAGAAACTGGGCGTGCAGTGAAAGCTCGCCCGAAAGCACAGGTATGCTCGACACATCTGTACATGACTGCCGCCCGGGCCCGTGGATGCTGCGGTCTGGATGAGTCATGGCAGGTGATGAAACAAAATAAAATGTGAAACCTGAAACAGAAGCCAAGTGTGAGATCGAAATCTGTTCTTAATTTCAGTCTCCCTGCACTCTGCTCACCCAGATCAGTGAAGGCACACCGTGCTTGAAATGAGCTTGAAAAGTGTATAAATTCTATAAAATACCAAATTTTGCACAAATCAAATTATTTAAATCATCAAAAAATTCTTAGTAACAGATGTAAAAATATCATTTACTGTTACAGACTTTAAGTCAGATGTTGTTTTACTCTATTATTTGTTAATGTTCACAGTATTTGTATTGTAAAACTGTTATTGTGCTTTTGTATGAATGCATTTCATATGAATGCAAGAGCACACCCTTTTCACATTCTTTTTAGTTGAATCTATGAAAAATGCCAGACATAACACCGTTAAGTTGTATTTTGGCGTCAAGAAGGTGATTCACAAAGTGCTATTAGCCAAAAATGTAGCATTTCTTGGCACGGGGTGCAGTGTGCTCTTAAAAAAGTTGAAGAAACTGGACAAGTGAGGACAAAAGAAGAATTGCCAGGCCTGGAAAAAAATGTACAGCAGATGAACAGTATCTGAATGTCACGACGTTAAGAAATAAGAAAAAAATCCAGCAAAGACCTGACACGTCTGGAGCTCCCGCTGATCGATCTGCTGTTCACTGAAGTCTGATCAGAGTGATCTCATGTTTTTGGTTCAAATCATCACAGAGGAGGCCACGAGAGAGGTACAACAGTGTCTACAGCCAACTGTAAAACAGGAAGCGCTGTCATTGTTTGCATCTCAGCCAGTGGAGCTGATCTTGCAAAAATTAATGGAAAAGTTGGAAAAGTATGGTCAAAGGATCTGATTGACAACAGACCTCAGTGTGGGATCATCTCGACAGCTGACATGACCGAAATAGGAATAAACAAAGTGACGACTGGATTTCTCAACACAACCTGATATTTAAACTTCTCAGTATTTATGCTTTAAAGGTACGTTTTGTAAAAGCTCTCTGAAAAATGCAGTGAACACCACAGGGTGGCAGTGGAAAAATTCAGTGTAGTTGTTCACTTATTTCCTTTTCTTTGCTGTTTGAAACTAACGTGCATTTAAACCGGTGACCCAAATACCTGAAAACATAAACAACAGAATGCTAAAATAATGAATTCCAACAGGAATCTGTGGGCATTATTCCAATGAGGTCAGTCCCCATAAACAAACACACACACTAACTCACTCGCTGTCAAACATATACAGACATAAACAATGTGAGTCAGGTTATGAAAGGATTCGTTCAGCTGTTCTAATCAGACCTTTAAACCACAAACAGCTCGAAACATCTGAAGCCACCATCCAACGCACCGCCCGCCGAGCTCCGCCCACCAGGAAAATGACCGTGTTCACCCCTCTGTGGTTTTTAGGATGACGGCGCGCTGTCCGGGGCGAGATTACAAAGTCAGCGGGCCGGGGTCGGTATTAATTTAAGAGACGGCGACACAGCAGAGAGCGAGACGAACCACAACAAGCAAGACAGCAGCGGTTCGGTTCATCCCTCTAATCCTCTGCTGGCATCATCAACCCTCTCCTTTTCATTATCCGTCACTGCTTCTTCTGCTTTTCGTGTGTTGCTCAGTCTTTAAAGAGGATCTGCTCTGTTTTTCCTCATTTTCTGTCACAAATGACAGAAATCTTCTGCAACAGTGGTGGATGGACAAAGTTTCCAAAAATAATTCCTGTAAACCAGAATTTCAGACTCCTCGAAACACTAAACAGTTTTTCTACTGTTGGCTAACATGGTCATCTCAGGCACATCAGTCCCACCCACCAGCTGTTCAAACTTTCTGCTTATGAGGGGCAACCAATCAGAGGAAAGTGGACTGAAGTCAAAGACATCTAAAATAAGCAGAATACGAACGAGTGGCTGCTCCGGGTAGATAAAGAAGGATTATTTCAAACTGTGAATCATGCAAAGCTACTGTAGTGGAGTCATGAGCAAAAATAAGCTGGAAATGAGCAGAATCAGTCCCTGTTAAGAAAACTATTGTTGTTGTGTATGAAGAAATGGACCAGAGAATTTAAATAAGTAAAGACCTTCGAACGTTAGAGAAGCCCAACAATTAGACGAGCCCCGATCAGCAACGGCGATGGTGGGCAGGAAGAAGTCCTTTGTAAGCCCTCTACTGACTGAGACCACCCTGCCTCTTACTCTGATAAAAGTTCATACAACATGTCACAGTATGAAAAGTGTAGCTGAAGTATAAATATGACTAATGGAGCAATTTGACCCAGTTTGTCTCAGCGCCCTGACATCTCACGAACACGTAAAACAAATAAAACATCATCTTTTCCTTGTTTTCTCCTTTTGTCTCTCACTCCTCTCATCTCTCACTCTCTCTTGTCTTTCATGCAGGGCACAGACAGACCTTTCAACTGTTGAATTAAACAAACAGAGCAGAGATTTGCCAACTTTCTGAGGAATTCACCGAGGGGATAAAGCCTGTGAAGGAAAAATAACACCAGAGAATTCAAACTTCGTAATTAATGACATGAAGCAATGGTGTCAGCAGAATTCCTGCAGATCTCTGTAACCCTCTCTCACATTAACTCCTTATTATCACCACTTCATCTGATGTATCTTATATGCTAAGCTTGGAGTGTTTGCAGTGGCGCTGTCGGTGCCATGTTATTAACAGAACAGATCAAATCTGCCTTCGGCCTTCAGACGTCCTGGCCTGTTAAAGCTGATCAGATCATTTCCCGTAAGCTGCTCGTGGGCACGTGTCAGGGAAAATAATCAGTGTTGGACTGAGGTGGAATATCACCGCGAGGCTTCATTAAAAACAACACCCAGTAGCTCCTGTCTGCACATGCTTCCATGATGCATACCTGAGAGGCAACACAGGTCAGCACTGGTGACTGATTCTTATAAAACAATATAAACTTAAGATTCAAATGCAAATCTGTCTCCACTGAGCTGAAACCTGAACGTTTCTGGATTCTTCTGCACGCCACTCGATATTTTTCTGATCAGATTTATCAGTAAAAACAAGCTGACAAAGCCTCTGATGTTCATTTCCAGCTCACTGCTTCACTAGACACGAACCCCGCTCGCTCAAAGACACAACCACTCACTGCCCGACACACACACACACACACACACACACACACACACACACACACACACAGACCAGTTTGCAGAGGATGTCGCGGTTACATCATTGCAGGTGCACGCACATTCTGGTAGCAGAAGGATGGGAAAGAACAGGAGAGACCCGGGGAAAAGTCAAAAAAAAGTTTGTGCTCCTGGAAATCAGATATGTTTAAAAAAAAGATGGTAATTTTCCGCAGTGCTTTAGCTGAAAATGCTCTGAGGAGAAACGTTTTGGGTGTTAGCAGTTTAACTGGACCTCATATGAACATTTTTAACTTGAATAATAAGCGTTCGTGTTAATTATGATAAATTAGACAGCACTGTACACTCACCCATTGCACCAAAAAATCAATCAGCAAATCAAATATTAAAACATCATCCAAGAGTTTCGATTGCTGTTAGTTTTTCCTCTTTTTATAGACACTGGGTTTTCCCACACGGCATACCAAGGTGCTGAAGCAATACCACAGAAATCAGTGCGAAAACCTGGAAATGAGTTTCCTGTTCCCTCGAGTCAGCTTTTTTTCTGGGTTTTTGATTAGGTGCCTAAAATAAGCTTTGTGGTTAACACGAGCTTTAGACATACTCATGTTCTGTTCTAGAACATAAAACACCTGAGTAAGACATTATCGGGGGACGTTCAGCATCATCACAGCGCTCACGGGAGCTTAGTGGTGATGCTGAAATCATGCACTGATGGTGTTTGTTTGCAGGCAGCTAGAAATGCATTTACAAGTCAAAAAACTTCAAATTTGTATCAGTTTCTGGAGATGATGAAGTTTGTGTTGTTGGGGTAAGAAGCATTTTTGTCCTGACATGGAAAAGAATGTAGTGGACGATCAGACATGAGCATAAAAGGAAGTGAACAAAGCCTCCGTCTCTCTGTGTCCTGCTTTCATCCAACCTCCTCTGATAGTCAGGACACTTATCGCTCATCAACATGCAGCTACACGTCTGACTGCTTTGTCTGCTGCAATTACATGGTTTCACACCGACGCACACTGTGAACACACATCTGGGCGGTCAGAGGTCAGTTTAAGGACATTTTAGAGGTTTGTCCTTGTGAGACACAGTAGCTTAGATTGCCTACATATCATATAACCATGTTTCCAATGAATGCAATGGGTTGCAAATAATATAAACTGTTTTAATTTGAATAACATAAGACAAAATATCAAATGCTGTAAATGTCAAATTGTATAATGATCTGGCGTTGGATGCATGCCAAATACTCCAAAAAATGTTGGAAAAGATGCAACAAAAACCCAGAAGACAACTCCAACCACTCAGGTCAATTAATATCATGTCTGTGTGGAAAAAGGATCCGGAGAGGTCGAGTCTTTCAGAAGGAAAAGATAGCGAGGGGAAATTTTTAACAATTTAAGGAAAAAATTCATGGATTTTATCATAACGTCATTCAGAAATTCTGCAAACACTTCAGAAAACTAAAGTCAGTGAATGCAGCTCATCGCTGCAAACTCGCATGAACTTCAAACCTCAGACCGAGAGGAAAATCGCCCTCTGCTAAATAGAGGAGACAGCACACACTTTTGGGTGAGTGTTCCTGCACAGAGCATTAGCTTACTCATCTGTGATGGAGTCATTAACGCTGAACAAAAATTTGGCAAACTGTGAGATTAAAAACTAGGAAGCTCAAAGCAGGCCCAGTTTGACATCTGAATTTCTGTGCAGTGCTGAAGGCAGGATGAGAGGTTGATAGCATTGCCTAATGTGAACATTTTCTTTGTGATAAGTGAGCTGTGAATAAAAATAAATAAATAAAATCTCTGATTTTCTTGCATGCCGTGCCAAACAGCTATCACTTCAAGCCTTTGTACTTCTTTAATGAAAGCAGATGGAACCAGATAAGCGTTGCTGTCAGAGTGTAACACAAGGGGAAAGGGTGGAGATGGATGGGTGGAGGGCTGAAAGTGATTTGCACAGAAGTACAAATGCCTTATGGTTTCTGTGTGCATGTAAACCAAAAACCGCTAATGCTCAGCAATTTGTGGATTCCGACACAATTTCACCTTCCGAAGCTCCAGTTACACCTCGTCGACGGCCAAACACGCCACTTGAAGCCACCGCCGTCTCCTTCTGACAGGCAAAACGTGACGTCACATCCTACAGCGATGGTGTCTCTGTGTGAAGCTTTATCACTAAGTGTGAAGAACTGGAACACGTAACTGGATTCAGGGTTTTTTCTGGGAATAAAGTGAGTCCAATCATGTCTCACTCTGAAAGCTGCAAAGCTGAAACGCCAGAATAAACTGGTGAAACCTCTGAGTACTCAAAAGGGTTTACACTACCCTGCTTAATTTCATGAGATTTCGTGGTTAAGCTCTAAATCGTGTCACATTCAGCAGCCCTCAAATCTGGAAATCAGTTTGCAGTTTCTGCACTTCCTGTTCGCTCATCATAAAGTCAGCTGCACCATCAGTTTCAGGGTCCCAGTCATACTCGTGTTTAAAGCTTCCTAATACTTCCTGCATGCACCTGACCTTTGCAGGTCTAAACGTCCTAACAGAGCACAGAGCAGAGACCGTGTGCCAGCGGGACAAAGAAAAGGGCCGAGTTTGTTTTGGACTTTACATTCAGATTGATTCGCTTTGACTACAAGAAAGAAGTTGATGACTCTACAAGTGATTTCAAACCCACGGCCTGAGGACGTGAAGTCCCATTCCAGGGTTTTGCAACAATCTTGTCGTCTTTGGCTTCCTCTTGATTGTCTTCACCTGTGTCTAATTGTCAGTTAGACCTCAATGTGTATATACTGTATACTCTCAGTCACGGTGTCTGTTTAGTGCTGTTGTTCTCCCACATGTTCGTAATTTCACCTCTCCTTTATCAGGCTGTCGGGCATTAAGCTTTAATATTTAAAGTTTCTGAGCTCCCAGTGTGTTAGATTCTCACCTGATAAGGTAGGGGTAGGCAACTCCAGGCTTGGGGACGGTGTCCTGCACATTTTAGATGTATCCTTAATCCAACACAGCTGATTCATATAGTTAAATTACCTCCTCAACATATCTTGAAGTTCTCCAGAGGCCTGGGAATGAACTAATCATTTGATTCAGGTGTGTTGACCCAGGGCGAGATCTAAAACCTGCAGGACACCGGCCCTCGAGGCCTGGAGTTGCCAACCCCTGTGATAAGGTCTCTGGTTAGAGCAGGGAGCAGATTTTCGTGTGAGTGTGCTCAGCGACTGAAGCAGAAAGTCCGGCTTACCAGAGACTTTAATAAGTGATGTTGTGATACCCGTTATCTAAAACTGGGGTTTTTGGTTGAAAGCCTGAATATGAACTTCCTTTGTAGTCAGCCCCTTATGTTTGTTTGAAATCTATTGGTGTGTGTTTATTATGTTACTGTGGACTTTTCTTCTTTGGTATTAGTGATTAGTAGTGCAATAATAATTCAATCTCCAAATGCATAAACACGTGGATTCTGTGTTTTTGATATTGTGAAAACGGCGTGTGGCTCAGAGCTTGTATAACGCGCCCTGTTTGCTTTCATAAGTACAGCTGGACTTGATTTCCTTCAATTCATTTCCTGTTTTCTCACATTTTCTGAGCCCCTAGAACTGCTACAGTAATTCTTTTATAACTCCTGTGTGTGCCGACTCTTACAGAGTCTTGTGGTATCTAAATTTTATGGCTTTTTTTCTTCTTGTTTTCAGTGTTATGAAAGCAGTCCAGATCACAGTTGCATAAAACACTGTGTTTGCTTTATGCAACTCAGTACAGCTGGATGTCATTAGCCTTAATTTTTTTTCTTATTCTATTTATAGATGAACGACTTTAACTACCTGTCTTTAAACACAAACACTGACTGAAAAGGCTGCACATCTGTCCTGTTTTCACTTTAGTATCAAATCTGAAACTTCAGGTTTTAATACATGAATTTGACCTCTGAATACAGACTTCTGCACAGGATGTAGCAGCTCTGACTGTCTGGACAAAATGGGACGCACCCACCCTTTCATTCTAAAAATGTCGTCCCATTACATAAATGTCGGTAAAAACCTCTCTTCCTGGCTTGAATCTGGCCGCCTGGTCATCCCAGAGAAAAAACAAAGAGTGTGAGAAAGCAAAAACTCAAGTGACCCCAAACCAAATCGCTCCGTTTGTCTCCACCTGCTCCACACATGCCCACTCTCATGACTCATCACTTTATTTTGCCCCAAAATGATCTTTCGGAGCCAAAATCTTAAAATCTTAAAACAGAAAATACAGAAAACACAAAAGAAAAAAAGGTGGAAAATTAAGATGCAAAAGTAAATTTTCCAGCTAACTCGCTCGGTTCGCTTTCTCTGCTCCAACAACTACGAACTTTTGAGATGGAGCTGACGTGAAGATGAAAAAAGAGCAAAAAGAAAATAAATAGGAGCGTCCTGGCTCTCCAGGCGTCTATCTGCTTACCGGTGTATCGATCTTGATCAGAGCGATGTCTGCCTTCTCATCGATGTCTTTGATCTTGGCATCATATGTGGCTCCGCTCTTCAGCTCCACCTGGAGGAAATTAAAAAATCTGATCAGAACTCAATGTCCTGATCCAAAATGGTCATGAACTGTAAATAAAAGATGGACAAGGCCACCAGGATGTTGCAATTTGTTAACAAAGTCCTGTTTTTAAAGCTGTGAGTATTTTTGGCCATCAGTGTCGTTGCTTGTTGTAACCAGATGATGACCGAGGAGCTGACTTTGACACCTGGGGATCCTGCATGCCCATGTGGCACCACATTAAATGGGATTAAAACTTACAGAAATATATTAGGTTGTGTTCAATAGGACGAGAAAATAATGGCTACAGACTATAAAGCGTTTATAGCCAAAGACATTGCCCGTTTTACGACAGTTTCACACTGGCTTCACTTAGTACAGTAGAATCAAAAGCTACTTCCATCTTTTATTTACAGTCCATGCGTCCACGGCATCCACCTCATCTCATGATGATGATGTTTAAACCAGCATAGATGGATTTCAGGCCATAATCCACAAACCTTCTACATATCCAACACAAATGAAGCTACACAATTCTGCCTGCAGGTCTGCAAGCTTATTTGCAACCCACCCAACCCCAGCTTGTTCTTTTCATGCTGTTTTTGACTTTTTTAGTCTCATATGTTGTCACTGACACTTCTCTCTATTGGTCCTGACTATATGGCAGGTTGTGCAGGCACTGCATCTTACAAGATAAGGATTGTAGCTTAAGTGAGTTCAGTTAGTTTTCATATATGGCTGTTTCAAGTCATAAAGTAATGATGTGAACACATCTCTATACATTTTTAACATAATGGCTAGTAAAATAGGATGTTGTGAAGACGTTTCCAACAGTTTGCGTACCTTCACTCTCTGCTTGTTGGCCACCACATGGGCATTGGTAACGATGAGTCCGTCCTCTGACACAACGAACCCGGAGCCGCTGGCTACGGGCACCTCCCGCTTGGAAAACATCATCCTGAGAAGAGAGAGGGAGAGAGGAAGGGCTTGGCTCTGACTTCTGATCTCAAACAACATCACGAGGGCATGATCAATTCATGGATCGATCACTAAAGAGCAGGCTTTAATATAAGGGTATAAAGAGGTATTTTAAACTGTATTTAAGAAAAACCAAGTCTAAAGTTCTGCTAGTAGCTTTAACATTTACTCTTCAGCATGGAAAGAAAAGACCATGTGTCATTAGTTTTAAGATATTTGTCTATAAAGTAAAATGTTGACAACAAATGAGCTTTGACTCAGTGAGAGGACCCAACAATGTCTCGATTCATTGTTTCTGGAACATAAACATCACCGAACAATGTACTCCAATCTATTCAACTATAGTTATTTTCTGTTAAAGCCACAGAAGATAGGTCCAAGGATCATTAAAATCATTAAGACAGCATCCATGAAACTCACATCACATTTCACTGTGACTAAAAGTGGTGAACCTACCAAAACCAAACAAATGCTGATCATTCTAGAAAAGAACTGTTAGTTAAAACCCCAAAGAACTCATCACATTATGATTGTTTTCTTAAATTTGATTTAACCAGGAAAAGAAAATTCTGCTTTCTGAGACTGTCCCGGTAACAACAGGCCAGGTTAACCCAGCGTTTTTTCATTGGCCAAAGAAACTCGAGCTCCTGGAGAAAATCCAGGCAAGCAACCACTGAGGCAATGCGTTGCCTAAACTGACAATTAAGAACTTTATAAAGGCTCCCATCCATATTTTAATGGTTTACAGATGTCTGGATCACTCTTACTTGCGATACAGTTCAATATGAACTACAGCAGGCGCGATCTTCTCCACCACATCAGCGATGAAGTTGTACTTGTAGCGAAGACTGTCGGGGTTCTGCTGACCTGAAGGGAGTAAAACACAGTGTCACTGTATCGTACCACACACACACGCGCGCACACACACACACACACACACAGTAATCCACCATGAGCACTCTGAAACCGCAGTCAAAGTGATTGCGATCAGCAGCTGCCGCAGCTGCAGGGGGGCACTGTAAATCTGTGGTCTTAAATAAAGATCTGGTGGATTTTGGCCGACCGCAGTCACAGAGGAGATAAGAGGCTGGATAAGAAAATCGAAATGTTGCAAACAATCATCATCTAGTATCAGTCAGACTTTCAGCTTCAGTGTGGTGACTGCACGCGGTTCAGGAGACCCAAACCGTAGCCGCTGTGTTAAACCACATCCAGATGTGGAGTGCAGTCTATATGAAGAGCACGTACGCAAGCAGCTGCAGCCTGTCTGCTGCTCCCACTGATGCTTAGAAAACAAAGGAAATGACTCAGCGCCTCAGAAGATGCGGAGGTATCAGGGGAAGGAGGCGGAGCTATTCCTGCATAACTGTCACCGTCGCCTTACATAACCCCCTCCTGGTTCCACCCAGAGGTGCTGCAACATCTGGAAGCTGGCCGGCCCGGCTCAGATCTGCCGGGGCCAGTTTTCAGACAGCCTCTGTCATCTGTGTGTGTCGTAAACATGATTCCTCAGAGCGGTGTGACATAAAAGCAGCTGTTAAACAGCAGTGCTTACAGACCAGTCACCATTCAAACTTCACTTGTGTGACCATTAAACAAACTAGAGAGAGCTTTCTTTTTTTAGTGAGGAGACATGGAGCTCCTGCATAGACATCTACAGGTGAACTCGGTAATGCCAAAGATGGTGACCAAAAATATTAGCCAGTGACGTGGATGCACTGACAGGTTCATGAAAGTTTCAGCCCTGTGGCATGCAGTCTCGTTATCGTACTGCTGTTAAAGAAGCTGTGAAGTGAAATCACATGCATGCACTAAAGAATTACAGCTTATGGGGAAAAAAAGATTTTATTGGATGGATGGATGGAAGGTAGGACGGGTGGATGGACGGACCGGTTGATGGATGGATGGCTTAATGGGTGGATGGATGGATGGATGGATTAATGAGTGGATGGATGGATGGATGGATGGATGGATGGATGGATGGACGGATGGATGGGTGGACCTACACCAATGCTGTCTTTAAAAAAGGGCAGAGTTGGCTTTTCCTACTGAGGCGGCTCAGGTCCTTCAATGTTGGTAGGAAAATGCTGACCATTTTTCTATCACTTGGTGTTGGAGAGCGTCGTGTTCTTTGCAGCTGTGTGCTGGGGAAGTGGGGTGAAGACAGCTGATGCCAACAGGCTGAACAAACTGAATAAAAAGGCTGGTTCTGTCCTGGGTGTCAGACTTGAGAACCTGGAGGAGGTGTCTGAGAGGAGAATGCTAAAAAAGCTTCTTTCTATCATGGACAACCCCTGTGACCCCATGCACGCCTCCATGATGGACCATCGGAGCAAACGCAGCAAAAGACTCATTGCCCCGAAATGCAGAACTGACCGCCACAGTAAATCCTTTGTGCCCGTGGCAATAAGACTGTATAACTCTTCCTCACTCTGTAGGTGATTTTCCTGAGACTATTACCAATGTTATTCTGTTCCTTTTCAGACCGTGCAATATTACCCAACTGTACCTTATTGAATATTTGTTTCATCTCCCCATCATACGCTGCTACTCCCTTTATTCTATTGCACAATACTATGTCACTTTCTAGAATCGCCTGCACTGATAGTTAAGTTATTTATTCTCCAGGATACAGTCATTTATATTACTTCGTTAGAGTTATTTGATACTATGTCTTGCACTATCCTACTACTGTATATTACTGTATACTACTATTCTTGTTGTATATATTGTATATCTTATTCACCTGTTCCTCTGTCTCTCCTGCTGCTTTGAGCATGTACATGGCAAAAGAATTTCCCTCGGGATAAATAAAGTTATTCTTATTCTTATTCATGGACAGATGGATGGGCCGAATTACGGACGGGTGGATGGATGGATGGACAGGTGGATGGATGAGTGGATGGATGGATGGATGGATGGATGGATGGATGGACCAAAGGACAAACGGGTGGATGAATGGATGGATGGATGGATGGATGGATGGATGGATTGAGGACAAACAGATGGATGGATGGATGGATGGATGGATGGATGGATGGATGGATGGGCCGAAGGACAAACAGATGGATGGATGGATGGATGAACCGAAGGACAGATGGATGGATGGATGGATGAACCGAAGGACAAACGGATGGATGGATGGATGGATGAACCGAAGGACAAACGGATGGATGGACGGACGGGTGGATGGATGGATGGATGGATTTTTGTAAAGCTGCTTTGATCCACTTTAACTGGTAAATCCATACGTGTAATTTTTGACCACTGAAGTTAAAAAATGGATCTTCTTGTTGTCTCCGGCTCTTTTTAAGTGCTCCAGGTTTCTCTCAGAAGAGATGTTTGATTTCAAGTGCTTCCTTTAACTTGTGGCACCATCTTAGTAATAGGCCACTTCCCCCCACCATGTGGGGGGCTGCGGGCTGTGTGATTAAGTTAAAAGAGACTTTCACAATACTTTTTTCTTTTTTTTAGGTGGTGATTCATCTTTATTAGTGTTTAGTTGTGGTTTGCTCCATAAACTGATCAATTTCTCCACCATTAACCTCCTTGATGTTAATCGGGGCCTTTGAAGCGTCACATTCCCACCATCTAGCAGCTGTGTGAACAGACCCGAGTTCCTTTTGACATTTTTGAGCAAATCGTTGGAAAGTACTACACGAGACAGAGCAGAGCGACAGTGAAGGCATATCTCTGTTTGTCCTCAGGGTCACTGATCTCAGGATCATACTGTATCATATCTCAGCTGACTCCCTCCACATATTTCAGATGTCTGCAGATTTTATCTCCATGAATCATGAAGAATCCCCGACCTCATTCTTTATAGCGATCACCTCGCTGCACTTCATACCAGCTCTGCTGATAACGCTGATTTCACTTGGAAAAAAAGCCAAGAAACAACTTGTCCTTTGACCTCAAAATAGATGACTGTATTTGTAAATGAGCCTCTACAGCTGTAGTCGGCCATAATGAAACTGTTTATTGTGCATTTAAATGGCATTACTTTAAAATGAGGCTCTAAGGGTGGCTTTTATATTGTTAGTCTCCTGCTGCCTCCACTGCTCTACCCTCATGTTTCTCCTCTCGGGTTTCTTTTGGGAGGGACTAAAACTTGTGGAGCCATTTTGATGAAATGCAAACACCAAGAGGAGAAGGGCAATGAGGGACAGGTGAACTCAATCAGACACTAACGAGGGCAGGAAAGAGAACAAAGGAGGGAAGGAAACACTTTTTTCTTTTTTCAGGCAAACAATTTTTACTGCAGCTGTGCAAAAAAGCAATGAATGGACTCATTAAAGACGTTGACTCATGGCAAAGAAAACACAGTGGAAAACAGATCACTTTCTTGTGTGAAGCAGTCCCCACACAAATCCCAATTTTTTTAGGAAAAGAAGAAATGCTGTCAGCACAAACTATGGTGAAAGCTACCCCTAAGCTTTGAGGCTTTAGCTGGATTGAGGATGTCAACAGCCCTCAGCCCGACTGCATCATCTGTCAGAAGTTGGCTAATGCTAACATGGTGGGCACTTAAAAAACAAAGATCCCTTTTAAAAGGAACTTAGCTGATCAAAAAACCACTTAATCTCAACCAGAGGCAACAAGACTGTTTGGTGGAATGTGTGTCTTAAAACGTGATAAAGGTACAGTGTGTGCTTAAAACAATGAAGGTGCAATGCTATTTCCAGATGCTGCAGATGTGCCATAAAAAGTGTTAAAGAAGAAGAAAGACTATTTTGAAGCTGTTTATGGATACATGCACTTGGACACAACTCAGGTCTGAGGCTGTCACATTCTCACTTCTGTCCAGTGCAGGCTTGAGTCAGTCTGAGTCTGTGATGACTTTTCCTGAGGCTCGCCTTCAGCCTCTGCTGCAGCTGACCGTCTGTATGTGCTGATGTGGGTTTGGCTTGTCGGCTGTTTGGCTGCAGATTAGCGGTTTGCCAGCTGCTGCAGCTTTGAGGTGAACTGAATGGAGTCAGTCAGACGTGCAAAGAAACGCACTGCAGGTGTCGGTAACAGTGCTGCATGCCGTGAGGTCAACAGAGGTCATGTCCACACTGGCACAGTGAGCGACGCCGAAGCCGGCACACTGTAACCAATGCTCACATGTCAGCGACGCTGAATGGTCTGACAAGGAGAGCTTTCACTGCAGTTTCTGCTCACAAATGATGACAGAGTTTAAATGGATATGGCTGATGTTGTTCATTTAAGCCAACCCAGCCTCTGCAGTGATACCACTGCTCACGGCAGTATGCCAAAGTGTGCCGAGAGCTGGGTCTCCAGCTACGACCAGCGGTGTGCACCATGAATTTGTTCCCCGAGGTCAGATGATCAGAGTGGACTTCTGCTGTATAGTGCTGAGCTGTCCTTTGGAGAACACTCAGGGGAAATGTGAACAAGTAGTGGGCGATCCATAGAAGTGCCACTGAAAACAATCCAGAAGTGCACATGAAGATGACCTTGAGTGTTTTTAAAGCAGATAAGCTTGGACCTGTTCTTAGGAACCAGCCTTAAACCTGTGGTGCCCACAACCATCTATGTTTAGCAGCTACTAACAATTATTTTAGTCATTTCTTATCTATTGTGGTTTTTCTTAATTCATTCTATCTTTTGGTCAACGCGAGTAGTCTTTAAATGTGTTTTGTAAGTAAATTTGAGTCGAGCTGAGAAAAAACCAGAGCAGCTGGAAAGATCCCAGCAGGTGCAGAGAGAACAAAGATGGTCTTGCTATGAAGAGACGGTGTTTGCCACTGACCCACCGTGCTGCTGATATTGAAGACAAGTGCAGAATGAAACTTGCCAGAACTTAAAAATTATTTGGCTGAGCAAAGATAGCTACTGACACTGCTCTTTAAAATCAAGAGGCAGTGCAGATATGTGCTGTTTTTCCCCTCAGAAAGGTACAGGTGGTTACCTTGAGGTACAGTAATGAGCTTTAGTGGTTCATTTTTGTACACTGTACTTGCAGAGATAGAAATGTTCTTCTACTGCACCTCTAATTCTGAGTGTGACAAAGTCAGGACATATTTAAAGAGAGACTGTTTGCTATTCTCACATAGTTTGTAAAGCATGATGTCCATGTAACTTAATTAAAAACCGTAACTAATGCTTATTTATTGGCTATTGATTTTATATACGAGCAAGATTTGTTTGAAAATGAAACATATGGATGCATTTAATAGCTGTACCAAACTATTTTTAACCTGTTCCAGTTTTTTTTTTTTTTTAAGGGAGCTACATGTGCTGTTCTCAAACATCAAACAGTAGCCTGGTTTTCAGGCAGTGAGCCCTCCGGCTCCTGAAAGAAGGAGCTGAATCACCAAGCGACTGTGTTTTGTTGACTCTGTATCCAAGCCTGTCAATCTTGCAAACAGCCTGCAAGTCTGCACATGGAAGCAGTCAAAGACAAAAAAGGGAGAAAGACATTTTGATCCCCTCAAATCTGGGTTAAATATCTGTGTGACCTAGATCTGTGTCTGTTTAGGAAGTTATACAATTGACCAATCAGCTCCAAGAGATGAATCACCACAGACTCATTGTGGCATCGTCCAGATTTTTTTCCTAAACTCAAGTTCAAATCAAATCAAATGCAAAGAGGCGTTTTAGAGGTTTGGACATCCCTCTCAGTGAGTCAGGTCAGAGAAGTAATGGGGAAGGGAAGAGGTGAAGAAAGGGGACGGGAGAAAGACATTAGATGGATAAAAGTATAAAAAAAGAAAAGAAGACGCAGGAGGAGGAGGACGCTGACACTGACCTTGCTCGAGAAAGTCCACCCCACACAATCTGAATCAAACTGCATCAGCAAACTGCTGTATTTACAGCTGTAGCTTTGAAGGTTGTGTGGCTTCACTTCTTAAAATCCTTTCATGACTCTTTGAGTCTCACAGCACAACCTATTTGTTTTCATAGCACAGGGCAGTCACTCAGGACTTCCTGGCCTAATTTCAAGAAATTATGGCCTCGTTAAGATAACATTAGCCTGCGAGAGAGGGAGGGAGGCAGGTTTATGGGTGGAAACATGTTCCATGTCAGCGTTTTGGGCCGATCAGCAGATGTAAAATTGCCAGAGACACTGAGAAAGAGAGAAGGGTGCAGATGTAATGAGAGAGCAGTTTGCTATGACAGATGTCAGATAAATGCTTTAACTTATTAACCTAACTTACTATAATGCAGTTAAACTGTCTGCTGTTGTAACATGCAGCTACAAAAACTCAGTCTCATTCGTCACTAAGAGGTTTTCATTGGTGTCAAAGCACCACAGCCTGTAAATAAAAGATGGCCAGCTTCACATCACCCATTGGTTTTGGACCTGATTTTGAAGGCTCACTTTTAAATGTTTTGGCCTCCACCACGCTGTTTTTTTCTTCCTGCAAGACAGAATTGGCTGAACATGAACAAGAGGGCAGAAGTTATCAGCTACCAGTTAGATTAGCTTGTTTTCATAAATTGTACAGGTGCAACAGAGTGACACAAACTCGGATGGGCTGTAGCACACAGCAAGACTCAAACACGGTGGAGCGGTCCAGCTCACTAACTCCAATCAGGATAGGTCAGGCCTAGCAGATAGGAAGTGGCTACGATATGGCAGCACGCCTTTCTCTTCACTACAAACAAGTTTGCCGTCTCTTGTGACTTCTGCTTCTCAGAGGTAGGGGCTAAGCTTCAGGACCAAGGATACTGAGAGTTAAATGAAAGCATTTTATCTCTTACCCAAATGTTCAAAAAGAATCTCAAGCAGCCAGAATGATGTGGGTGACATTGTAGTGGCCACATCCATCTTTCCATCTTTTATATACAGACTGTGATTTTATCTATAGACATCTAACAAAAGTGCTTTTTTCCCATAAACCTCCAAAACACTTCCTGTTGTACCACCGCAGACATTTAGGTTTAGTAAACATGATTGTCTTCTGGGAGAAATCACTAATTACCTTGTTATCTGTAAGCTGTATAAACGGGGAAATATAGTGAAGTGTGTGTGTGTGTGTGTGTGGGGGGGTGGTCCACGCTGGAAATATGCTGTTTCTCCTATGAACACCTGTAAGGTCCTGGTAGAATTTTTCTTTAAAAATAGTTTTCTCATTTTCTTCAATACAAGCAGAGTTCACTGGGAGCGACATGTGGTGGTTTCTTCCAGTGGCTCAGTTTTTCAAAAGTTTCACTTGCAGCTCTGACTCAGAAAGGTGACGTCACAAGTCAAATTATTTATCGGGAGATCATTTAATGGTAAAGTTTGTGTGACTGCACGTGACAATCTTCTGCTGCTTTAGTTCTACTTTCTATGTGACAAACTACAATGTGGTATCTGGAGACCAAACCTGATGTTTACTAGACCACAGGCCACCAGGTTAATCAGACACTATATGTTGGAGGTTATGGTTTAATCTGCTGCTGGGAGGAGACGCAGATTCAGGGTTAACTCCAGTCTGTCTGAGTTCTAAGGATACATTCTTCACGCGATTTGGGTTCATTCTGGATGCTTGCCTGATGATTTTCTGCTGGGCGAGAGTTCAGTCTCAGACTCCTGCTGAGGTCATACAAGTTTAGAGCCAACACACACACACACACACACATCAGATATTCATTTCTTGTGGGGACAACTAATTGACATATTGCTTTCCCTAGCCCCTTACCCTAACCCTAACCATTAATAATGACTGCTTAACCCTTACCCTAAACCTCACCATAACATAACTGTAACCCTGACACTAAAACCACATTTTGAGTCTCAAAACTGCCTTGAAACTTGTGGGGACCAGGATTTTAGTCCAAACAAGTACAGTAAACTTCCAATTTTTGGTCCCCACAAAGATATGAATACACGCACGCACACACACTGCTGCCATATTTCAGGCTCTGTGTGTGCGCACCTAAACTTCCACAGTCCTGCTTCACCTTTTCTTTCTTCTTAAACTATAATCTCTGTCCTGCACGCGCACGCGCACTCACACATACCTTTCCCGCAGGTTCCCCTCTGGATGAAGATCACCGGCGGTTGCTGCAGCTTCATGGCCCGGTTGCTGACGCGCTTCAGCTCGCAGATGTTCCGGTACGAGACGCCGTCGCTGCCGCACACGGGTTCGGAGCTTTTGCACACGCACACGCCGGCGCTGCCCCTCCGCCGGACGGTGGCCGACACCTCCACGCCGTCGGTCACCACGCACTCCATCCCCTCGGCGCAATCGCGGTCTCCGGTGCCGCCGCACTGCTCGCCCTCGCCGGACGCGCACACCGGGCAGCAGTCGCAGCGGTCCAGCACGTCGCCGGCCAGGCAGTCCGCGGGGATGGGAGCGCACTGAGACTTGTCGCACTTCTCCGGGCAGCCGATGGCGAGGCGTTTGGCTCTCAGCGCCTCGGCCACCAGACTAGAGGAGGCGAACAGGGCCATTACGCACAGAACAATCCGGAGACTCATGATGGGACAGTCCGATAGAAACTCAGACCTGCAGTTAACTTTTACACGGAGTTCTGCTGTAAGAGTCTTAAAGTGTGCTCCGGGGCAGCGTGGAGCTCAGGGAACCTTCACCGGAGGACTGGCTGACGCAGTGTGGCGCTTCTCTCCCTGTGCCGGTTTATAAAAGCTGCAGGATAAACACAGGAGGCGATTGGTGGGCCTGAGTGACGTCTGTTAGGGAGGAGGAGGTGGAGGTGTATGTGACTGAAGGTGGGCACACACACATTTAGAAAATTTACATTGAATTGTGTTCAAAGCTGTCCCGAACTTCAAATTCTGCTATTTCAAATGCTGCACATTTAACTCCACGGATCTGATTTCAGAGCTGTGCAGCTATGATGTGACCAGCCTGTGAAACATGCTGCCACTGATTTAAGGGTTCATAAAAGGTTTATAAAGTATTTTAAACCAGCGGTCCCCAACCTTTTTTGCACCACGGACCGGTTTATGCCCGACAATATTTTCACGGACCGGCCTTTAAGGTGTCGCGGATAAATACAACAAAATAAAACTAGTACCGGTACCGAAAAAAAGAAGATTTATTCATAACACACGTGAAAAGACCCAGGAAAACCGAGTTAACGATAAAAACGATAACAAAATAACGCTGAAAACCGATAAAAACCCTGAAAACCATACATTTCACACCTGAGCCTCAACTCTCGCGCCCGGTACCAAACGACTCACGGACCGGTACCGGTCCGAGGCCCGGGGGTTGGGGACCGCTGTTTTAAACAATGCAAAAACAGATTACATCACATACACGGCCTGCACGCTGCTGACTTTTGGTGCTTTAAATAAATTTTGCTGTCAAATCTTCTTCTCTCTTTACCTTCAAATCATTGGCTCGAAGGCTGCCCCTGCCTGAGCCTGGGTCCTGCTGGAAGTCTTTTCCCTTTAAAAGGGAGTTCTTCCTCTCCACCATCGCAAAGAGCTGGGATCATGCAAATGCTGGGCTCTTCTGTCTGATAATCAAGTGTTTTACACAATATGACACAACTGCTGTGAACTGGAGTTTTATAAATAAAGTGAGGTGAAAGGTTAGATTTTTTTTTTAGTTCAACTCAGAAGTACTTAATAAATCTTAAAGTTTCTTCAACAACAGTAAAATTTACCATCAGATATGGTAGCGATGAGTCAGCAGATGGCTGCTCTCTGACAAACTGCCTGAAGATTTTTTTTTTTTTTGCAGAAAAATCTCCAGAAAATGATTTAGTTTATTTATTTATTTGTTTGTTTTTAAAAGAAAAATACATGTATGAAGTAGTACCAATATAAATGTGGATGACAACTGTTTTTATGGGCAAAAGAATAGATAGTTGTTATAAACTCCAGTGCTAAAACAAAGTGTACAGATGCTTTATAATTCCTCTTCTCATTCCTCTGCATGCGTTTTTGTTTTGTAATTGTATACTGCATTAGGCGCTGCTGCTGGGAGCCCTTTATCATTGACCTGCAGTCAGTTAATGCAACAGTAATTGATTTTTCTAGCAAAACAGAAAGAGATCAGCACTGTGACTGAAATGTTTGCCTGCTCGAACTGTCCAAATGTACCAGCAGCATTTGTTTTGCAGACATGTCCAAGAAAACTGTTGTTTTGCTGCTCTTTTTAAGAACAGATCCATTATGAGGGAGAGAATCAAGAAAACCATGAACTGAAATCTGTGGATTTGCAGAGATTGTGGTAGAAGTGAACCTTCCAAGGGAACAAATAAGCTTTCTTAAAACTTAGTTTAAAGCAAATTCAGCACTTTTTTGTAAGCAGGGTTTCAGATTTTGCTGCTGAGTCTATAAACACCTCTTTGTGTCCTGTGACCGCTGAAATTTAAGTGAATGTAAAAATAGCTGCCCAGTTAAGCTCCTGGCAGGATTTCAAGGTATCTGCTAAGTGGCAAGACTTTGGTGTGGAAGGACTTTGGTTAAACTCAGAGGCTGTTTGTATGTTGTTTGGTTCTTTTAAACATTTCCTGTAATCTCTCTTCAACCAGCTATAAATCTTATAAATTACACTGTGAAACAAGCAGAAATGAACAGATACAGTTACAGATGTTTGCTCTCTGAGTTCTCAAATCACATAAGCTCCATCAAAAAACACATTTCTCAGCTCCCTACGAGCCCGGTCTCCAATTTGTCAGGAACTTTGCTTCCTCTCTGCTCCGGTCTGCTCAGAAACTGCAGCAGTAACATCTGTGCAGAGGACAGCTGATACGTCACAGCTGGGTTGAAGCTTCGTTACGGAAACAATCAATTGTCCCGAACCTCTGAACGCTCAATGAAAAGCATTTCTCTGACATCATACGTGACATAATCTGATTAATGCATGCCAGTATTTGATGCTCTGGGAGACAAACAGATCTTTGGTTCCTCTGCAGGCGACAGTGCTGGAGGTGCTGAAACGCAGGCTGGTGTTTCAGTTCATGTTTATGAAACACATTTATGAAAATGAAACCCCAGTTTGAGTTTTGCTGTGAGGCTCAGAACAAACGCTTCCTCACTCAGCTCTTTGCTTCTTGTCTGCCTGGTAAATATTTGCACATAATTCCAGCACAATCGGCCCTGCATACGAGCGCGCAGCCTCTGCTGGGCTCGTTTCCTTCCCGTCAGACTCGACTCACTGCCGAGTCAGACCTCTCCAGCAGCTGCAGACTTATTGATGCAGGAGGAAGCCAAGGAAACCCACCCAGAGTCCGATCCCCGATGGGTGTGTGTGTATGTGTGTGTGCACTGCAGTGTGTCTGTTGGAATGAAGGTGGTGACACATAAATCTGAGGGAGAGGGTGAAAGTGAGAGCTGTTACTTTTGCCCACAATTGTGATAAAGCGAGTGATTTTAATGTTTCTGCACCAGGCTTCACACAGTGTGTGTACTCTGCAGTGAGTTATGTACTTATTTGACCGCAAGAGTGTGTGTGTGTGTGTGTGTGTGTGTTAACTGAACATGCAGCAGAAACGTGCTGAGGTCCAGGTTTTAATGTGTTAAATAGTTTCTGATGAATCTGAATGTTGCGTGCATTTTAGTGGCCAAACAGTTCAGACACACACGGCACGATCGGGACATTCCTGGATCATAATTCCTTTTTCTCTCCTCATATTTCAGTTTTTAACTAATTTTCTGTTTCCAGACCATAAACTGTCTGAAGAGACTCTGTCTTTGGAAGAGTTTATCTCATGGAGACATTTAAAAAGAAAAATGTCCCCATGAAATATTCAAAATGTGTGAGAAACACAGTTTGGATCTTGACACATGTTATAGTACACTCTACTGCCAAGATACAAATGAAAGGACAAGCTGGCATGAAGCATCTCGGGACGGTGTTGCTCTCCACATATAAACTTCACAGTTCTCTGGAGAGATGAAGTTTGTTTGATGATGATGGTGGAGAGCATCGTCAGGTGTTCAGCTGGGTTTATAATCAAAGCTCATGATTGGTTTGATTTTATCTGGTTAAACAGGATAAAAAGCAGCTTTCTCTCCTCTCAGCATGATGGGAAATCCACCTGTGTAAAGTAATGTTCGCTTGGCTGAAGTTTGGGTTGTTTCCAGTGTCTTCTTCCTGCCGTGTGATGGCGTTTGTCTCCACCCACCAGAGTCCATCAACAAAGTTCATCCTCCATCTTTCCTGTGCTAAAGTAGAAAAAAACTAACTAACTAACTAACTAACTAACTAACACTACCTGCATCTTTTTTCTGTTATGCTTTTCCATGTTTTCTGTCACCGTTTTTTTTTTTTTATTAAACATGATCAAAGCTTTTTTTTTTAATATGAGAAGGACGTCATAATGGGTGAGTTCTTAAAAACTCAAAGGGTTTGAATGCAAGGTCTGTGTGGTGATGTTGTAATGAGCGGTTCAGCCTCTGGAGGCCAGTAGAGAGGCTTTTAGGCTTTCGGTGTGACTTTGTAAACACCCTATCAAATGATTCAAGACGTCAACCCTCAGGGCAGTTCAGCTGCTCCTGCTGCAGCCCCTCACCTCCAGAAAAACATGACGCAGAGGGGATTTTCATCCATCTTTCTGTCTCTGTGTTTGTGTGTTCCTGTTGCCACCCTCATCGCCATAGAGACACACTTGAGAGGGTCTGCATGGATGAAGTCAGGGCTCAGCGACTTAACAAGACGAAGATGTGGGTGTACGTGTTTTTAAGTATTTCAAGACCTCGAGAGGCTTTAATGTTCTTTAAAGGGAGTTTAAGGGTGTTTGAGGGGGAATCTGGACCACTGGGAGACTGCAGTGGTCACTGAAGGAGATGGAGACATTAAAGTTATCCTCAAAAATCTTACAGTGATGCTGCAGTGGGGGGCTGGTCATTGCTTAAGGAGCTTAGGGTTCATGTGGGTTTTGAAGGTGAAACTTAAGTTTCACGTGTTCTTGAAAGAGTTTCATGGATTCTTGGAGGGCTTGGTGCCTGAAGGGCCTGCATGATTTTCTGCTACAGTTTCCAGGCTCAGTGATAGACTTTGATTGCTCTCATTTGCTCAGGTGTGAGTATAAACCTGCTATTTCTATCGATCAAAGAACTTCTGACACATTTTGTCAGGCCTGAATGTGCCTGGTCTTATCCACTGCTCACTGAATGATTGAAGTTTGAGTGAAAAACTTGTCATCCTTATGGTCTTTGACTTTTCAAAGAGTTCATGGATCCTCGGCAGCATGAGGAATAATTTACCATCTGTGAGTCCTGCCAAGAGTTTATGTGTTTTTAAATCTTGGATGCACAGAGGAAACGAACATGATGTGATTCTTCTGCTCGCACACCAACTGCGGGATCTTTAATTTGCTGTTACACGATCCTGTGCTGTAGCTGTAAAGAACATTTAGTAGACACAGTTTGGCTGAATTCATCAGAACCTTTCCACTCTGTTTAATTAAATTATGTCCACTTTGGAGCAATAAACTCCTCTTCCTTTCTGTTCAGGATCAAACATGGCAAATATCCCATGCTTTTAAATAGCTTTTTTTTCCAATATTTTATTTCTTTGCAGCTTTTAAGTGAATATGAAACAGAACAAGATGTTTTCAAATGTTCACCATATTCCAGCTTTCCTGACCAATTTCTGTGGTTGGGATTGGAAGTTCATGACTAACTTTAGAGGCATGATTTTGAAGCGTGACTCATGTATACAATGAGTCAGAATTAACATTAAACAGATAAAATATAACAAATGTACAAGAAGCTCCAGTCCCGGTGGAATTGTCCTCGGCCTTCCTGCCTCTTCCCGGCTCCAGCTTCACTTGGACAGCTCATCATTCGTGTTTATGATGTGAAGACCGTTGGAGGGAATTCAAACACTCTTGCTTTTCCCAGAAACTCAGAGCGTGCACGTGTGAGTGTGAAATATCAGTCTGATTCCGCTCAAGTTGAGTCAGTCAGCAATAACGATTTGATTTATGCATGTGCATGTTCGAGTTTCAGAGAGAGAGCAAGAGAGTGTGAAAAAGACAAGAGAGAGAACAACAAAGTCAGAGCTGGCACAGGTTAACATGCAGCTGTCGCGCCTGCACAGAGTGTGCTGTGTATATGTGTGGCTGTGTTTGTATATGCGTGTTTGTCCATAAGATGACACAGACCTCCTCCTCTTCCTCCCATCTGCCCAAACAGTCCGATTGAAGTCTTCACATCGGAGCCGCTCTGCAGCATTTTGCTTCCCGGCTGCATGGTCTTTGAGGTTTACTCACTTACTCACACTGATTGCAAGTGATTGGCAACAACAAGAACTCTGAAATCAAGAAAAACAGAGAAGAAGCTGTAGTTTCCTCACCATGCTGGTCAAATCAGGACAAGAGTTTGACAAAACAGCCAGAAATGATGCTCGTCGTGATTTCAGTTTGAATAAATCGGCATGAATCGGTTATTAAATAACCTCTGGTCATTTTATATATATGTGCTGACAGCAGCCACCATCACAGCCACTGGATTTGGAATTCTGGAGCCGCGTGGTCATTCCATGGAGTCAGAACAAAACAACAGTGTGGTCATTATTTGGAGAGCTTATGACTGTGCGGTCATTTCAGAGGCTGTAGTTACTGCACTGTTCTCGCCATCTGCATCACCTTACCTCCACACCCACCTGCACGCCAGCTGCTCACTCCCTCATCACCGCCTCTGTTTACATACTACATCATCTCTGAGGTGGAGATACATGGATTCACGGGTCTTCTAAATGAAGCAGCGGCTTTCGCCTTAAAGTGAAGTGGGACTTTCCTCTTCTTGGCGGTGTCACCGTTTTTTCTTAAATCATCAGCTGGCAGCACCGGTTGGTTTCTGGCTTGCTCTCTCTTTCAGTAAAGGAACACGAGGTCCTTTCCCCTAAATTCTATTAGCAGGGGACCACTGAAATATAAATCCAGGGCCAGCCCATCCTTCACTCCCATTTGTTTTGTTAAGTTTGTCTTCATTAAACAGATGAGAGGTGGCTGCAGTCCAGCTCTGATAAAACGTCAGCATAGACTGAATCTAAATCAGTGTGGGGAGGACGGCAGGTTGTGCAACAAGGAGAAAAAAAAGGTTCCTCGTGTGTCAGATTAAGACTGTGAGACGAGCTCTGATCAGATCAGCCTGACCAGAAGACTGAGTTAAAGCTGAGATTAGAAGAACATGGGAGGACCGACAGGCGGACAGACAAACGTCCTTTGTCACCTTGAGAGAAAAATAATATCTCTAATTTCTCTTTAAGCTGGGAGTGTCAAACATAAGGTCAGGGGGCTAGAATTGGCCTGGCAAAGACTCCAATCCGGTCCCGCTCTTTTTTATCTTATAATAAAATATCTCAACAGTTCAACATCTTTACACTTACAGAAAGAACGGTTCCACTCATCTGGAGCACTCACGCTCAGAGTGGCATGTACCGCATGTGGTGTTTCTTTAACACATGAAGTCTGAAAAAAAAAGCAAGTACTAAAACCAGAGGTGGAGCATTTATGCACCAAGACCTGCTGTGGTTTTACTGGGAAAGGACTCCAGGCAGTAACAGTGCCCAACTAAGAAAAAGTCTGCTGGACCACAAGCAGGAAATAAGCATTAACTGGTGAGCGTCAAAGATGGCGGCAGTAGGACGCTGTATTGTGTTGTACCTTGGATAAGTAGGGTCATGCTGAGCTGAGAGATCTACCACACACACACTTGAATCAAAGGTCAGGCCGGATCTCCACATCGTGTTACATCACATCCTCTTATTTTCATTGACAAACTAACATCTCAACTTCATCTGGAGGAGATTTCAGGTCTTTTCTTTGATAAGGAGAAACAGACAGTCCACAGGAGTGGAGTGTCTGTAACGAAGGCTGCTCGCTCCTAAAGGTCCATTACCCGCGCCGCTGAGCGGTTTTGGACTGAGCTGGTCTTTGGCTGAGCTGAGGGGCTGACCTGAAGTGAACTTCAGCCACATCAACCTTTGAACAGCTTTGGTCTTAAATGGATCGATGAGTCACTGGAGAAAGAAGCACAAAAATAATACAGAAGAAGACACTGTATTCAGTTTTAGAGCTCATGTCGGGAGTAGCTGGCGGATAAATGGGGAAATAAAAAGTCCCTTTTCAGGATTTGTTGACAGATCTCCAATCAAACCCTACACTTCATCTGATTTACTTCCATCTGTATTTACAAAGTGAAACTCAGAGCTTGAGTTTTTCCAAAGCAGTGAATCTATTTTTATTGTTTTGTGTCTTGCTAACTAATAATAACACAGATTAGATGCTTTAAAAGACCTCAGAGACTCGCCGGGTGTCTGATTTATCCCCAGAAACGAATAACAGAGGTTTAGGGACGTTTAGATAAACTCAATGTGAAGCCAGAGCTCCTCTAACTGAGCTGCCTGTAACAGCTGGAGAAGAGCAGCTGCTCCATAATGAGGTGAGGACAGTGTTTAGACACCAGCAGCTCCATTAACTCCTAACACCTTTACTTATCAGACTAAACCAGTTTCCCTTTATCCTCATGAATGTACGTTTAAACTGCTGTATGTTTCCATTTATGTTCAGCTTCTGATGTATGCAGAGAGGCTGCTGAGATTATTAATATTATTATTATTTTGATGCCTACATCTAAATAAAGGGAAGACTTTTCCCTTATTGCTCTTTCTTATTTTAAGATGATGTTTCACCGATTTCATTATTTTCAGTCTTGAAGTTTATTTTTTCAGAGGTACATGCATTCATTTTATACTTGGTTGTATGTATTAAGCTCTGTCTTTGAGCTGTGTTACACTCCCCTCCTCTGAGACAGCGACACCAAAACTGAGGCAGAAGCTTTTTGGATGGACTGATGATGAAAAAAGAGGCATCAGCAGCCTTGCAGACACCTGACAACTACAAATGCATACATCTGTCAATCAAAGTGGCCACACCCCTAACTTTAGGTCATAATAGTATCCAAAGGAGTGCGTTATGAATAAAGTCATGCCTCTCCACAGTTATCATGAAAGGAAATTATCCATAGAAATCAAAACCATTACTTATAGCAGGAGCTAAACATGTTTATTTCTACTCTGAACTTGGACATTTTAACATGAGAGTCTATGGGGACCGATGGGGACTGAGTCATTTTTGGAGCCTCCAGTGGGCAATAAAGGAACTGCAGTTTTGGCATTTACCCTTCATTTCTGAGCCCAGGAGGTCACACTACAAGTACTTGGATGGTGTGCTTTAAAAGCTGAGTGTGGAACAGCGTAAACTCTGAATGGCCACTTTCTATTCCACTGGTGACTGTAAGTCCCACATGGCAGCAGCAGGTTTATGGCCATGAAACGTGACATAAAAAGAACCTGAGATACTCGCCAGCCCCACAAACAGATTCAAGTCTGCTAGAACTAGAACATCCTCAGCATCCACAGATCCACGGGAACACAGACACTGCTCGATGTTTGGCTCATAGCTGAGCTGGTGAAACAAGGTCAGCACACTATTAAGCAATGAGTTTTATGTCATAAAGATTTGTATGGAGCTGCTTTATCCTTCCCCCACAGTTATGCAGTCAGGTCACTGGCTGAGATGTGGCCAGTAAAAGCCCCCCCGGCCTTCAGAGAGCAGTCAAACTTAGATTCATTACTGCAGTCTGAGCGAGCCAATGGGGGACGTGCTCTCTGCATCGAGCGTCCGCTCAGATTAATCACACATGATCGTGCTCATCTTATGTAACTCTTCACAGTGCTCAGGGACTGATGCTCAGGAAATCATGACCTAATGACCAGCGAGCGCCTCACAAGAGTTCGTTTGGAGAGCCTCCACCCGATGAGACCACTGCATGAAGAATGGAGGCTTCTTCCAACTGTAAGTCAGGACAAAGTGCCTAAAGGGAGGCACGTGTGTGAGGTTTACAACATACAGCTCAGTGACACCTAGTGGACACACTTGCACATGCACTGCTATTTCTCAGTCTACTCTGGCATGTGTTTTATTCCCTGTTATCCGCGCTTCACCACTCGGAATGATTACAAAGTGTCTCTGAGCTTACCTCAGCATGAGACTGTATATAAAAGACCGAAGCCTTACACTGGAGCCAGAGGTCAGAGTTGGTCTGCAGGACACAGGAAGTCATATGATTTATCAGAAATGTTAAAAATGCACTAACAGCACAAAGAGGTCCATTTCAGTTCTCACAGCAGCATCACACCTATACCGATCAGTCACTCGAGGAGCAGAAGTGCAAACTTTGAACCCTCAGGATCTGCTGTCATTTCCCAGTCTCAGCCAGCACAGCACATCCCTGTGGTTTCACTTCCATGCACAGGCACATGCAGGTCCCGCACAAACATTGAGCAGGTGTTTTATTTTTTTGTAGTCCTGTAGCGAATAATACTTCCTGTTTGAATACTTCTTTAAATGACTGGTTCTCATATGTCTCAAATAGGTGCAGAGACGTCATAAAATATTGAATTCATGATAAAATTCAGAAGCTAAAGTCTAAAATCAAAAGCAGCTTTTACTTTTTAAGGTCTTGTGAAATCAGCCTGCACATCGGTGTAAACCTCAGTGGCTCCAGCAGGACTAAACTTTGCCCTGTTATTTGTCCTACAGTAACTTCCTGTTTTACTATGAAGTTTAGTTTTCTCGTTATATACTGCGCAAAACTTCAGGAGAGCTGCACAGGGCCATAGAAGGCCATTAACCCATCATTAGGACCAGTATCTGCTCCTTTGTGCCAGAGGTATAAAATGACCTCCAGCAGGCCACTGTTGTGTATACGTCTCTGACCAAACCATCAGAAAGAAAATCCATGGCCTAAGGGCTCGACACCCTCTAGTGGTCCCTGTGCTCACTGCCCGGCACCATGAGGCCGATAGAACATCAGCAGGTTCACCCCGAGCACACGTGGCAGACATGAAAGGGTCTGGAGAAGCCGTGGAGAACATTACGCTGGCTGCAACATCGTTCAGCTCGACGACGTACAGACCTCTACAGGCAACAGCACCTTGACTACCATTAGGGATCAGGATGAAATCCAGACCCCACGCTGGTGTAGTGAGTGCTGGGTTCCTCCTCTCTGGCCAAGTCACGTGGTGAGATTATGCAGTAAGATTCCATTCCACTGCAGGGCAACCTGCATGTGGCGAATAAAATTTGAACTTGAAGATTCTAGAGGATGAAGAAATCACTGCCACTGACTGAGCCCCACACAGTAGGAGTATACCCCGATGTTCTCAGACATGCATGTAAGCACATCGGGACTATCCAAACTACTGAGGACCATTTTCTGTTGCTGCAATGACATTTCAGAAAAACTGGCCTCCTGCATCACTTTTTCAGGGATTCTTTGAATTCAGCCCTCTGAAGCGTGATCATTTTCATGTGTTTTATTTTATTCCTTCTGTCTTCATTGGATGGTCTCTTCAGCCTCCCGCTTCCTGTTTGTTTTGTTAAATTTCCTTCTCGACTTTGGCAAAAGTGCCAGAAATGTTGTCTGTGTATTAATTAGTGTGCAGTCCATAAAAGTAAAGTAAAGCAGACACATGAACCCAGTTCAAATTATTCCAAATTTCTTTTAATAAATAGAGCACATGTTTTTAGAATCACGTTCACACTAAAAAGGGTCAAAAGAGCTCATCGTTATATCGTTTTTCTTAGTAAGAACAAGGCAGGCACTTTAACCAGCTTATGGTGAACGGGGAACAACAGGAAGGAGGGCCGTGTGCGTGCACTCGTGCACACGCGTTTAAAAAACTCAGTAAACAACATATATGTTTCGATTTTTCATCACTGTAAATAATATTATCATAAAAACTAAAAGCACATTGAAACCGAAGAAAAAGAAACACCCACAACCAGAGCTCGCAGCTGGACGCCGAGAGGAACGAAAACCTGCCGCTGAGCTTTAGAGTCTCATTTACACATCCAGTTTGGTTTCACGTCCCCACATCTTACAGCAAGACATCAGAAACAAATACGTCATCAGTTAGAAAGTAGTACAGCGGCGTGAATGTACAGTGAGGCGAGAGGACAGAAGCAACCGTCACACTTGGAGCCCAGATTCTCTGCAGGTCTGAACACAGCTTCATCCAGACTCTCATTTTCTCTTCCTGCCTCGGAAGTTTGGATTTTAAAAAAATCATAAATCTGGAAATGTGGCAAAGCAGCGACTGGACCGCAGATGGAAGGTTTTGGCGAGGATTGACTTTATTAATAAGAAATTAAATTCCCTGCTGAAACTGGACAGAGCTGAGATAAAGAGCGCTGTGCGATCTCACTAATTACAGCTGCTGCAGTTTCAACAGCCGAACACGTTTTCAGTCCTGACACCAGAACAAAGATTCCCAACCGCAGGATTCAGAGGCGTAAACATATGAAGAGATTCACGACTAAAACTGTGTGGACGCAGAAAAGTCGATAAAGCCTCGGGTGCTTCAGGGTTTATTTAGTAATCATGGTTGAATTTTAGGCTCATGTGCAAGTCTGAGGATCAGATATCATGAACAGGAATCAAAGTAAGAGGCATCGATTCACATCAAGCCATCTCAAGGCGCTTTAAGATAAAACCCAGACAATCAAACAATCCCCAAGCGAATAAACAGAGAGAAACTCCTTTTTAACAGCTGGAGGCCTCCAACAGAGCCAGGAGAAGGACTTGACCTTGGATAAAAACAAAGGACAGCAGAAGCTTTCTGTTAAAGCCCATCGTAGATTTTTCACCTCCTGGATCAGGCTTCACTCGCTTAAAACAGGCCTGCAGAGCGACGCCTTTTACCACCAGAGAGCTGCTTTTCTTTCTTTCAGAGCTGTGCTGGAGTCTTGCTGATGTTTGGAGCACCTTGACGGCTACTTAGCAAGCTAACTGGTAACGTGCTGGTGCTGGAGAGACAAATAAAAAAGTTTGCTGAGCTTGCTGGTTTGGAGATACCAGTTAGCACGCTGGAAAGAAGGAGAAGTAACCTCACAGACATTAGCAGTGTTCTCTGAAAGCAGCTCTCAAAGGAGGGTGATGAGAAACGGAAATAAACCTTAACGTTGACTTTACCTCCACTGACTGCAGCTTTCAAATAAACTTCTTTGGTTAAATAAGCGCTTAAAAAAAGGAGGTGGAAAGGCTGCAAACTGTGGTGATACCAGCAGAGGTCACGATACACTTGACAAACGGAAGTTCCATCATAGCCTAATTTTACCGGTTATTTGAATTCTTTGTTACAGTCATTCAAAGAGTGTGCGCCCCCTGGTGGACTCCAGAGGTACTACAGTATGTACAGTTACATATTAATATAAACGTATTTCTTTATATAACAAGTGATTTCAAATTGCTAATATGAGGTGGTCAGTTTGTGATATTACTCATTACTCTGACCTGAATTTACTGCTCGGTGCTGAAGTTTCACACATTGGAGCCAACGGCTGTGAGTTTTTATTTTTTTTAATATAATTATTAAGGAAATACATCACTTGTATTTTGATTTTTGGTGAAGATTTAAGATTGGGTGGGCTCCAACGGGCTGCAGCACTCTTCACTTTGGGCATGTCTGCTTCATTAAAGAGCTTTAAATCTTCCAAAGCAAACATGAAGCAGATGATTGTCTTTCATCGCAGAGGCTCTAAAGCACTGTAGTCGCGGTGCCCAAATATGAAGTAAATGAACTAAAGCTGGAAGCTTAATCAAATCCATCGGGGGAGGCTTCTGCAGAGGCGTATTTCCTCCATTTTCCCTCAGACAGACAGCTATTATTTTATTCTGAATGCTGGGCCGTCCCTCTGCATTTCAGGGATTAGAAGCCACCCAAAGTTTCTCAAAGCGGGACTTTCCCTGCAGCAGGATCACCTGTGGCAGACACAGATGCCTGCACGACCCTGCTGGGTGACTTGTGTTCAGTGCTGTCTTATGAAAGACACAGACCAGCATCTTTTCTAATCTATGAAAATGACACATTTTTCCATCACTGACGACGGGAAATATTCAGTAAGCGTGACCTCTGGAAACCTGCTCATGAAAGCTGGCCGCTCAGCGACCTCTGCTCAGGGAATCTGGACCTCGGCGACGAGCTTTTCTACGCGGAAGTGAGACTCGTGGCGCCGCTGAAACGTGTAACAGCAAGCCGTGTTTGTCGTTTGCCTGGAGTGACAGACTGTAGCATACATAGGAAGACAAGGAGAAGGGAAAACAGCGGAGGAAGAAGGTCCCATCCCCAAAAAAACTAAACAAAGAACTGGTCCCAGGAGGTTCAGCAGGACACGCAGAGTCTGACAGTGTGCACGTGTGTGTGTGTGTGTGTGTGTGTGTCCGTTAGAGTTTGTCAGAACAGGGTTATGTCCACATCTTGATCCTCAGCCAGGAGGAGCTGGGACCCGGAGACGCCGCTGGGGCTTCCCCACGCCAGCTTGTCCTCCTCTTTCACTTTGAAGGCTGCAGCGTCTCCTGCAGTGACAGGCGGGAGCGCGCCGGGGGAAGGGGCACCATCACGGACTGGACCCCGCTCAGCCTCCAGGGGAGGAGGCCCAGGAAGTTGTCCCGATGGCGCGTGTCCAGAGCGAGGCTGAGCACTCTCTGAGGACTGCGAGTCTTGGGGTTCCTCATTGACTGGGAGGTAGAAGGTGGAGTTGGAAGGGGAGTGGTCACTGTGCTCCTGAGGAGACGGAGGGAAGAGAAGGAGGAAGTGAGGCAGAAGTGGTGACTATGAATGACAGATGGAGAGATGGGTGGATGGAGGGCTCAGTGGGTGGATGGATGGATGAGTGTGTGATGGAGATGGAAAAGAGGAAACGCTGTCAGAGTCATTCAGGCCTGAGCTTCTCATCAAGCTGCAGCTCAGCCCCACATTATTTTTCTTCCTCTTTAAAAAACTGAAAGTCTAAACTAAAACTTTGTTTCCTACATTTTCTTCAAAACAACATTAAAACTAAAACTCTGTGTCTTTGTGTGACCACATTTCCTCGTCAGCTCCCTGGATTAAAGTAAACTAAACTCCTGAAACTGCTCTGGAAAGGCTTAAAGGTCAGCCTAAAGGTAGGTTTGACTCACATCTGCACTTTTCTTTGGCACATTTTTCTGACTGACAGCACAGACTCCAGCTTTATATGACCCAGATTTTGGGGGTGAGACTTTTTCCAGTCACACAAACTTGCTGTGAATAGCCTAGATCAGGCTCACATGTGTCTCCTGTTGGGTATCATCCTTATAATTGAGTATCATTATCGTGTGTTTTAACAGCTTCACATTACAAAGTATTGACATTAGACTCCTCGTGTTTAACTGGCTCAGTAAAATGTAAAGCTCGAGTCACAGAATCAGTGAAAACGTGGCGCTTACAGCCAATTTAATCTGAAACATCCGGATCAGGCTCTGTGAAACCAAAGCTGCTTGCTTGATGTTAAAGATGCTCATTAGTCGTCACCATCTTCTAGTCCTTATTTTAGATCAGAATCAGACCTGATTGATCAGGCTGCATATTTAGGGGTCCAATTAAATGCACAATAATCCTTATCGCTAGGCAAAAGTAGCAGACAGACAGAGCCAAATGGCAGCAAAAGCAAAGAAGCTTCCTCAGTATTATAATAATAATATTAATTGTTATTAGGCAGTGCTTGGACAGTAAGCTTTCAGGAAGGGTGCTATGAACACTGTAAAAGATGATGATCAGTAACAGCAGACAAACCAAGTTACTCTAGCAAAGAAAGCTTACAGAGGTGAAGCCAAGGACGTTCTCTTTGATGATGTAACAGCACGGCAGCCACATTAAAGCACCGTGACCTTCTTTTGCCACTTTAATGGAGAGAGGGGGTTCTAAACACTACAGTACCCACAATCCTCCAGCTGGCTAACCTGCTCTCGATGGACAAATAGTTACACATGAGTGAAATGCTGTGAGTTTAAACAAGGCTTCATGCAGATACAAGCAACACGTACGAATGGGTGGCGCCGCAGCCGCCAGGGAGCAGGGCGGGATCAAGCAGCAGGTGCTAAGAAGCTGAGGCATCGGGGCTTGGTGATTGGACGATGAGCAGCAGCAGGCGGAGGAGGAGGAGGGACGGGAAGAAGGCGGCGGTGGGGCTCATTTGGGGAAGGTTAGTACGTCACTGTCACACCTTACTCTCTGTAAGGCAAACGCACGCACGCACACACGCACGCACACACACACACACATGCACACACACACACGGAGGAAAAACAGAAAGACAAAATGACAGAGTGTTAGCAGGATAAAAAAGAGAGACTCGGGATGAGTTAGGCTCTTTGTGGAGTCCTGCTGGGAGTCGGGAACGCTGTAAATTTGAATCAGTAGTGAGATATGAAGAATGAAACAACGTGAAACGCTCAGAGATGATGGTGCAGGTGGTGCAGGATGATATGTTTATGAGCAGGTGGAGCTGAAGTTTCTGCCTACAGGAGAACGTGTTGGATAAATAAAAGAAAGACAGAGAGAGACGAGCTGTGATGTGAGAGGATCGACGTGTTAATATAAGGCAGTCGATGGAGGACCAGAGAGAAAAGTCAACATGTTACGAGGAGGACGCTGCCAAAACAACAGTGTACGAAGAAATCGTCAGTGTCGATGTCGAGGAAGCATCTCAGCCTGTGAGCTGGACTTAAAGGTCAAAGATCAGCTGATCAACTCAATTTCAGAGTTTTTTCCACCTGCATCAAGCTGAGGGCAGCACGACTGTGACTGGACAACATTCATCACTGTGGCACAAATCCATCCACAGGATATAAATATGTAAGGAAGACTGAATAATACCTGGAAATAATCTGATAATCTAGTTTGTTAGCTTTTTATCATGAGTTTCAGTTCAGTCTAATCTGGATGAGAATCCTTCAGAAGGTCTGAAATGAAGCGTCAAACCCAACAGCCTGAATGAAACCCTGAGTTATTCCACAAAGCCATGAAGAAGACTTATTCATGAAGTCTGCTTCATGAACAAAATGCATTTCGATGAAGGCTATTTAGAGCCATGAGTCACAAAGTGCAGGTTGTCACCCCCTGCTGGGCTTTAAAGGTACTGCACAAGGGTCTACATAGGTCATTTCCAATAAATTCAACTTTTTCTTTATAAATTCAATTAACTATTTAATTAGATTCAGATACCATAATCCTGTAGAATAAATCTGTGCTATAAGATTCACTTTTGCATGTCTAGACGACTTTCTCTGACTTTGTAAATAAGTTAAAATTGCCATTAAACGTTTAGATTTGAACAAATGGAACAAGACTATGGATTTAAAATCCCTTTCTTATTACTATTCTTACTTTTTCTGACCTGTTTTTGATCCTGAACTAGTCTTATATCTTTTCATTAGCTGAAAAGAACTTAAATCAACAGAAGATCCAAATAAATTACGTAAACAGGAAGGAAATACTTGATTTTCTGCTTCTGTGATAATCAGAGTTCTGACTAAAGGTTTGGGTGACATTCAGGCATGAACTGTAAACTCCCAAACTCTGAATGTTTCTGAGATTCATCCAAACGCACAAACTATCCAGCTACACGTACTGCAGGCTCCAGATGTGGCTACAAAGAGCTGCTGCTTGAGCAACAGCTGGAGTGACTGTTCAGCCTGACTGTAGCTTTAGGATGGATGAACACTACAGCGTCGATGCTCAGAGTGAGGAAGGACCACAACGCGTCTGTTGTGGTGCGCAGGGTGAAGACTCGGTGAGGGGGAAGCTGTGGTGAATGGGTCGGGGTGCGGGGGTTGGGGGTAAAGGGCACGGGGGTCACATACGTGCTGCATTCACCGCCGCAGAATGGCGTATACCTCTGTATACAAGGACTGGACAGCCTTCTGGCCTGACGGATCTGAAAACAACAGTTTACAGCACAGCTCAGTTACAGCGCGGAGGAGAGCTCCTATCCAAGCGAAGCCACACATCCACCCATATATCCATCCACCCACACATCCATCCATCCATCCATTCACACATTCATCCATCCATCCACCCACACATCCATCCACACATCCATCCATCCATTCACACATCCATCCATCCATCCACACATCCATCCATCCATCCATCCACCCACACATCCATCCACCCACCCACACATCCATCCACACATTCATCCATCCATCCACCCACACATCCATCCACACGTCCATCCATCCACACATTCACCCACATATCCATCCACACATCCATCCACCCACATATCCATCCACACATCCATCCACCCACATATCCATCCACACATCCATCCACGCATCCATCCATCCATCCATCCATCCATCCATGCATTCACACATTCATCCATCCATCCACCCACACATCCATCCATCCATCCACCCACACATCCATCCATCCACCCACACATCCATCCACACATTCATCCATCCATCCACCCACACATCCATTCACACATCCACCCACACATCCATCCATCCATCCACACGTCCACCCACACATCCATCCATCCACACATCCACCCACATATCCATCCACACATCCATCCACCCATCCATCCATCCATCCATCCATCCATCCATCCATCCACACATCCATCCACCCATCCATCCATCCATCCATCCATCCATCCATCCATCCATCCATCACACAGACAGAAACCAGAAGTACCTGCTTTTGTTTCTTGTGACAAACATCTGTGTGAGGTGTGATCCAAACGTTCTGAGCCTGAATTAAAAGTTGCTAATCCCCCTTCAGGGTCATGTTTACTGGAAGTTTAGGGCCAGTGAAAAGAGTGAGGGGTCTTTTGGAATTTTTCCCCAGAATTCTGAGAAAAAAATCCCCAAATTCCCCCATTTTTTTCAGCGGCTGTAATCCTCTTCGTGGACGTTCACACAGCTTCCAGCTCTGCTGCTGTTTGTGAAATCTGCACCTGGACGTCCCGTTCTCAACACTTGCACCGTGCAATCTGTGATTTTACCATCAGTCATGGACTTCTGCTTTGGTCAGCCTGAATTTCCTCTGAGGGCGGGGCCTCTGACTACAGCTGAGCAGTTTTCACTTGGAGAGTTAATAGTTTCCAAACTTAGTTATAGCTTCAGGCGAGAGCGTTTCCATAAACTGGTTTGTTTTTCTCTTACAAACCAGTTTGATTTCCACTGCAGCATCGCTTTACTTTTCCAGCCGTCATCACTGGCAGAATCATCACTCCTCTTCGCGTCAGACTGGCGTCTGGGTCTCGTGAAACAATATTTCAGGTTTTGAACAAACTGTATCTGGTTAATATTGCAAGTTAAAATCAAAACTGGCTCTCAGTCAAAAAAGTCTATTTTGCTACAAAACAAGGAGGCTTCCTTCAAATTTTTCCAGGAGTTTATCGCTGCATAAAGTTAAAAGACTTTAGCTTCAGTCTGTGATCCAGATTCGTTTCAGCAGCAGACGAGCTTCGGTTTGAATGTTTATAGTTTGGGAAGGAAACTCTTTAGGTGTGTGTGTGTGTGTGTGTGTGTGTATGAAACAGATTTAACAGAAATGCACAAAAACACATGCATCAGTCACAGTCATCATTATCTGTGAAACTCTAGAAAGTGTCACAAAAACATGAACAAGCAGGATATTAAAATCACAAACACACAAATTACTTCACACTCAGTCTCATCCCTAACCATAGATTTACAATTAAAATATTCCCACACTGTGGGTTAAGCACCCAAATCATCTGAAGATTGTTTTATTAATAAAAATCTTTGAATTAATTAAAGAAATCTAATAAAGATTTACAGAGTTATAGACCTCATTAAGCTGCTGCAGTGCTGTGTTTCTGCCACACGGTGGCACTGCTGCACAGGCTCATGCAGCCACATGTTGCAGCAGCGTGAAGTGAGCAGGAAGAAACACTTCAGAGTGATTTTAAAGACCAATGAGAAGAAGGAATGCATTTTCATTTATGGCAGCATCTTTGTATCATCTTAGTTAGACTGAATCATTCATGTTCGCACCGTTACTCTGAGCTTATGAAACTTCCACATCTGTCCTGTTAAATCAAACTCATCCTTTCCCATGTCACCTAAACCTCTTACCAAGTAGCTTCACCTGAGATGATACCTACAGTGTTAGCGGAGCGCCCGGGACCACGCTGGGCCACGATCGCGCCTGAGATGGCCTTAATCCAGCTGTGCATGTCCTCTGGACTGTCAGCCTGACAGAGAGAAACACAGGAAAGTAAATGAATGCGCGCCTTTTTAGCAAAGCTATGATTCTAAACACGTACATATGACATAATACGGTGACTTTAACTCAATTAAACAAAGTCTTCCTGTTAGTAAATCGCTCCCTCTCAGTTGTTGAGTTAGAAGAGTTGGAAAGAACAAAGACTACCAATCAAATGTACCATCAGTAAATCCTCATCAGTATCTCATGTGGAGGCAGCGGAGAGACTAAATCCTTCAGAAAACGGATGCATGGAACAATCATCCAAATGTTTAATCTAATTTACGCTCATTTGGCTGAAAGCACAACAGATGAGACAACGATGCAGAAAGAGCTTCTCCTGACTGATGACCGCGTCATCCTCATGTGTTACCTGTATGTAGAAGGTTCTCGAGCTGGTGACCATCTCGAACAGGTTGTCCCTCATCATGTGCTCGCTGGAGGACACAAAGGAGACGGTTTTAGTGACCTTCCCCTGAATCAACCTAAACACAGAGCTGACAGGGAGGCTGACTGACCTCTGTTTGCACTCCTGCACTTTGTGGATCTCCTTCAGCGGGATGACTCTCAGCGGCTCCCTCTCCTGAGACGACAGAAGAGAAAGTACATATCAAAAGCAAACTGAAACACGCGACCTCGTCACGATGGGTCGGGTAATATTTAGTGTCTGTGTTTGATTTCATTTAGATTTTTCGCTAAATACTTTGAGCCTGCGTCACACGTTCACCTGTGAGAAAAAAACCCTCTGTTTAAATCTTTGCTCACAGCGTGTGGGTCAGTCGAGTGAACAAAACGTTGGTCGGCTCACAGCGGTTGGAACCACGACTCTAGGTCAGACGTTTAGAGATCCGACACAGCTCTGCAGCGCGGCGGGTTCACTGCAATCAAAGGACGACTCACGCCACGGCTGAGCTGACAGCTACGAACTTTCACATTCACACTTTGTCAAACCACAGAAGGCAGTGAGCAGCATGCTTTTACACTGACCAGAGGTCATCACCTCGGGTTACACCAACATACATACATAACAAGGGTGTCAAACATAAATAAGGCCCAAGGGCCAGAACCAGCCCAGCAAAGACTCTAATCCGGCCCACTGGAATAAAATGTGAACGAGTGCATCAATTTTGACTTTTAAGTGTACTTTTGAATGAATAAAGACCTCCCCCATGGACACTCATGGTGCACCAAATAGTTAAATGATAGTTAAACAATTAAATGACAGAAAAGTTCCTGTTGTTCCACTATCCACTCTGCTATAGACGGTTTTGGGTCCACGGTAAAAGAAGGACCGTGTGAGCAATGAGCTGCCAGAACATTTTCTGTAATTTTACACATTTATCAGGTAGAAAGCTGCACTTCTTTTTTTTATGTATTAAGACATTTCAGGGATTAAATGTTTAATTAAATGTCTTCACACTGTCAGAAAGTGCACTTTCACTGGTTTGGCCCAGTTAAGGTCAAACTGGGGCGCACGTGACCACGATGGAAGATTAGTCTGACATCCCCGATGTGCAGCATCGTTTACCTGGCTTAATGAGCAGCCTATAATCAGCACTTGACGATGCAAACTAAGTAAATTACTCATAAACGATGCTCAGTGTGTGCTGGGGTTATTTGACTGTCAGATGGTTCGCCCGTGTGTCCTTCGGATCAGCATCCATGAAGACACACGTGTGCTGATGATATGCATGAGCTAAACGCTTGATCGTGTCAGTCTGCATGACTCGCGGTCAGCGGTGATAACATGCAAACAAATGTCAGCGTGTGTCGAGGAGGGTGAACACAAGGAAGACGACGAGCTAATAAACATGGACGTCAACGAGCTTCACAAGCTTTTAACGAAGAGCAGCAAATAAATGACACGTCAGACTTTACAGAAACATTCAGCTGCTCGCTTTACAGGATTAATCAGACTACCAAAAACCTCCAGTGTGGATACGTTATCCTGCATGAATATGGTAAAAATGAAGAACAAACACTCTGCAAGAGCTGCTCACTCAGGACATGATTACACATAAAAAAGGTGTGAACACTCAGCCAGACACACATATATGTATGCACACACACACACACTGGGTGTGCCCATATATGTGCACAGACAGGCTGTAGTTAGGGCTAATCTGTCCACACGTAGATCACATGAGGAGGTATTCACGACGCATGCCTCTGCATGTGGAGACACGCAGCAAGTTCTGCAGAGCACAACAAGCACGCATTGATTTTTTTCACTCTCTTCTTCTTCAGTGTCTGTTTAGGAGCAACGTGATGTGTCTTTGTGCACTGATGTCACCGTGTTTGAGCTCTTCACCGTTTCCTCACCATGTCAGTTTTGTAGTAGTTGAGAGAATTTTCATCCAGGATGAAGTACCGCCTCTTCCAGTTCTTCATCTGAGAGGAGGAAGCAAAGCATATTGAAAAGTTTCTGTTTAACTGCTTCCTGTTTTATTTTGAAATACAGTTAGGTTAGTTCTATGCCTGCCACTTCCTTCTGTTTTCTACCATCTCTGTGCCACACCTGTACATACGCTGTATTTATAAGGCCACCAGACTGTCTTCTTACTGTGCCTGTGGTTATTTGTTCATTTTTGCATTTAAGAAATGTTTTCTGTTAAAAAACATGATTTTAATATGGCAGGTAACTGCAGTGAAAAGGTTTACTTTTCTTTTCTCTTCTGAACATCGATTATTGTTCATTAATAACACAAAAGTATTTTTATCTGATTACCGTGTGAAATTTTATCCAACCAAACATGATGGTTCATTATGACGACACTGACTAACCCTGAGAGTGTGTGTGTGTGTGTGTGTGCGCGCTCTCACCACAGCTCCTTGTTTGACACAGTATCCCGCTTTGATGATGGCCTGATCCTGCGCTCCTCTGGACAGGAAGTAGGGCATTTGATTCTGAGCCCGCTTTACGCCTCCACGATCAGCTCCATTGTGGCCCTCTCCCTGCTCCTTAAATACATACACACACACACACACGAACATTAGAGTTCATTTGGATTCTTTTTAACTGCTTGTAACCAGAATGATTAAATAAACTTTATAAACTTTAATGCAGGACGGGATTTTCTCACATATATAAAACACTGAAGTCTTAAAATTTTAACTGATTTCTAAAGTCGTCCTCTGCTGAAGAGTTTGTGGAGTTTTTACTTCCACACTGAGCCGTGTCCAAAAACATGTCCTCTTACACAACATTAGACACATGGCGCCTTAAACTCACTGCCTCGGTCGATGATTCGGAGTCCACACTTCATTTCTCCATTTCAAACTGCTCTGAACACTCAGTTGTTTTTTTTAACTTCTGACACCCGGTGATGTCATCGAGAGGGGATACCCCTAACATGACACACCAGCCACCTGCCCACCTACTGTTTCAATTTTGTGTTTTGAGGGGCAGCCAATCAGAAGAAAGCTGAAAGACTTTAAGGGGGAGGAGCTAAATGTGTTGTTTTCACACAGAGGATGAACTGAGGGGCTGCATGAAAGCCCGGTGTAAGACAAATAAGGATTATTATGAACTCTGAATCATCCAAAGCTACTCTAAGAGAGTCCAAGAATAGAAATAAGACGACAGTCAGCGATGATATTTTTAATCCATGCATTCTTCCTGTTCTTGTCATTAATTTCAATTATATATTACCCATAATGCAACTCCACTGACTGGAGTCTCTAGTCTCAATCATAAACAAACGATGGATTACAAAGATTTTGCAGTTTTACTTCCTAAAACCGGCGTAACAATCACAGATGTGCAAAATTGTCAGAGTTCCCCTTTAACAAATAAAAACAAATCTCGGCTATGAGCGGCTAAATGTCAATGCGTGTTCCCCCTGATATTTTTAAAGCCTCCGACTTGTAATTAAACCAGCCTTCACTCGCCTGTGTTCCTGCGAGCTGACTCACATTTGCAGCTGCATACCAGCACAGGCAGGACCGGACCTGCCGAGCTGCTCCTGCAGCTCGCGGCTGTGAGCATTACCTGAGTGGCCGTGATGATGGGGACTCCTCCGATGATCTCAGTTTTGTAGGAGACCTGTTTCATGGTTCCAAGCAGCTCCTGTGGAGTCTCTGAGTGGGTGTTGTGGCCCTCGCCGGGCTTTGGCACCTGAAAACAGAGCAGGAGTCGTGGCTTTCAAAAAGGCTCACTATTTTTAAGAACTTGGGCTTTATTTCACCTTTTTTCTTTTCTTTTTTTTTTTTAACTCTCTGAATGTTATTTATCATAAGAATTTACATTATGTTAGCAATGCTAATTAAATAGAGATAAAAGCTATTAGGATCAGTTATTGACTTTGGTCTTAAAGAGTGACGATGGTTATTTTCACACCATGAACTGTAGCAGAGGTCTAAGTCTGACAGGAAGCTCATGCTGTAACCAGCAAGTTACATATGTACCAAAGCAGAGGTGCTCGCAGGCTAAAGCACAGCTTAAAACAACAAGCAGACAATAGTAATTAACTTTAAAATAAGTGCTGTTTTAGACTCCTTCCTGGACTCTGAGAGATGGAAAAGGAACAAATGATAAAAGGATGGGTGGTGCACATGAAGAATCTTGATCTGAACCAGCCCATTCTCATTCCCTGAGTGCCAATCGGTGACTGTTTGTCAAAGCATCTGAATGCTGCCGACAGCAGGACGCATGAATCTGCCACTCCCAGCTAATCATTTTTCAGTAAGCAGTGTTAAAGCTGTGATCGGCATTACTTTAACATAGACTGCAAATTCCCACTATGCTCCCTTCACCCCTATGATTTAATAACCTCCTCCTGGACTTTGTAGTTTTGCAGCCAATACTGTAACAACCTGCATGTTAAGGCACTAAAGCCTCACAGAACACATGACATTACACGTACAGGTGGTCTAAACTGTCTGAGGACTGACCTGGTGACTAGCTACAGAGCTGTTGTTAGTCTAGTATAAGCGCATTAGCACAGAGAAGACAGGATGAGGATTGTTCTCAGTAGAAGCAGAGGTAAACGCTGAAAACAGACTTCAGACTTCAGCCAGAGCGTCTGAGGTTATCCATCCACAACACGACGTTGGTCAGCCTATTCTAGCTGCTACTGAGATTGCACATGTCAATAGCGGCATGACATCTGCTGGTGAAAACCACACTGTGGTGTAGTTTTGGCAGCAAGTGCGCCTCTCTGCTTTTGTAACCTCATGCAGGTGGCCTGCTGGGTTTCAGAGTGTACAACAGTCAGTTTTTACCACCAAAACTCAAAAGTCAAAATCAGGAGCAAAGTGATTTCAGTGCTTCTGGTTTTTAACATCTCCTGTGCTGACGTGGATGTACTCAGGAGAATACCCCAAGGACCTTAGCGCTGGTATAAATGGTATAGAGCTGTGGCGACGTCACTGTTTGCATATAACCCGACCAATGCTGCGAGTCCTTCAGTCAGGCTAATGCACTTGCTGTTGTCGCCCTTGCAAAGGGTGGTGCACGCAAAAAGGAAAATGGCATCTGCTGACACAAGCGACGTCTCGGTGTCATTTCAGCTGGCCGTGCATCTCTGCAGGACCCTTCATTTGCAACCCAACAGATTTTTGCCCGCTTGCTCAACTCAGCAGCGGCCAGCGCAGCACGTGCGTCGATATCGCCGCACGAGTTCGGAGATTCCTTGATTATAGAGGCAGGAAGTTTGAAAAGATGAAAGTGTGCACAGAAAACTTGTCAGCTGACTGCAGACCACAGCAGCTGCAGGTGGCTTTAATGCTGTTGTGTCTTTACACGCTGCTACGCCTGCACTGATCTTTATCACAGTGGCCTGATGTGTAACTTTCCATTTGCTGCAGCCCGAGGCTGAAGACAGAGCGACACACAACCAGAGGACAAACAGGGTCAACGATGGATCTGTGTGTGTGTGTGTGTGTGTGTGTGTGGCTCACAGTAATCTTGATGGCATTGTTGAGAACACTGATCCATTCTACCAAATCCTGCTGGTCGTTGGCCTGTAGGTAAAACTTCCTCATTCCTGCATTTATAACTGTGAACAAATGACAGGGAGAGAGAGGAATGTGTAAGGCTCGAAAGCACAAGAGGAAGAAGAGAAACGAGCTCCATGGGTATCTAAAAATATCGTCTTATTTCTGTTTCAGAGGCAGAGGATGTGTGTGTGTGTGTGTGCCATTATCCCATCCAGATGCAAATACACACACAGAGGTCAGGTCTTTGTCATTGTACAGTTTCCTCCTATTGAGTGACAAAGGCCTACTGTTTGACAGCAGAGGAATAACAAGTAGCAAGGGACAAAAGAGAGGAAATAAACCGTACAGATGAGGAAAAGAGGGAGGAAGGGAGTGAGAAAGAAAAGAGGTAGGGCAGAACGACGAGGAAGGAAGGAAACAAGGAAGGATTGAGAACAAAGGAGACTGGGAAGGAAGTGAGGAAGGAGTGGGGTCTGAGGGCTCTGTGCAGGCCGGTTGTGTTCTTGTACACAGCTGTTTGCACACAGGTACATTGTGATGTTGAAACAGGAAAGGGACAATCTGCTGCCACAAAGTTACAAGCACGCTATTGTTTAAAACGTCAGCGTGTTGGAGCAACGATAGTTCCTCTCACTGGAAACAAAGCCACACACAAACAGGTCAAAAGCAAAGGAAAGAGAAATGTATGTGGCTAGAGTTACTATGCAGGTAAAGAGGAAGGAGGCAGAGAGACGCAGTGTAGGGTGAGAAGGAATAAAGATGAACTTACCAAAGCAGAACTCTGCCTTTGGTCTTTGTTTGGTGGCATCATTGACCTTAGCAAGAGAGAAGAGTAAAGGGTAAATGTTTCAGCACAACACACCAAAAACATGAACCCACACATTTGTGATAATTCCATGCTGCTTATGGCAGAGTATGGGACTGATAAATCCTGGCACAGCTGTCATTTAGCCGATGTAAGGTGGACTTGTGGATGGGACAAGACCAATGTGGCCTACAGAAAACCACACAGAAGTCACATTTTGGCCAACACTTTCACTGCTATGTGGGAAAAACTCAGCCATCAGGAAAACTATATATCATACTATAAATATGCTATGCTACACTCACAGCAGTGGTCTGAATCTTATCTATCAGACTCCAATTTGTTAATGTAAATGGAGAGTCCTCTTCACCCACTAAGGTTAATTATGGAGTTCCACAGGGTTCAGTGCTAGGACCAATTCTGTTTACATTATACATGCTTCCCTTCAGCAGTATTATTACAAGGCACAGCATACATTTTCGCTTCTACGCAGATGATACCCAGCTTAGAATAAGCTTTAACTTCCTGCTTCAAAATTCAGATAATAATGTGGCATCTAAACAGATACTAACTCTGGATGGCATTACCCCGGCCTCCAGCAACACTGTGAGGAATCTTGGAGTTGTTCTTCAATGCACATAATTTAAAAAACTGTAGGCTTGCTTTCTTGCATTTGTGCAATATCTCTAAAATTAGAAAAGTCCAAATTATTATTAATCTCTGGCTCTCTTCCACAGTGTATCGTCTGTCCTGTCTCCCTCCCCTCACCCCCAACTGGTCGTGGCAGATGGCCGCCCCTCTCTGAGCCCTGTTCCTCTGGAGGTTTCTTCCTGTTCTGAAGCATCTATTTACTGTGTGATGTTCAAATGAATTTCTGAATTTATTTGGTTGTTGTGATATAACGTTTAATTTTTTTGTGTTTAAAATCCGGCTGACGCCACAGGAATTGGACAGACTTTAGGATGGCGTCATGAAAAGGAAGAGGCTAGAATCCAGCAGATGTTCTGTTCAATCTACAGCTGGTAACAAGAGAAATCACACGCCAAAATAACAACGGATTTTACAGATGTAAGCACGTTTATACGCACAGAGAGTACAGGTGAAACCTCTGGGAAACGGTGTGTGTGGAAGAGTGAGGACTAACCTTGGAGATGTAGGAAAGATTGAGAGAGCCCACATTTCCTGCACCTTTGGGCAGATTCTGAAGAGAAAAGCACAAATGTACACAAATGTATAAGCATCAGCCATTCGTGATTGTATCGAGAAGAAGTAGAACTAACAGAAGTAAACAAGGTAGTAGTGCTAACATCAGTGCTGCCTGCTATGATGGAAATCAACAACAGTATTTCATGTTTTTATTTACAGATTTCACAACATGATATTTAAAAACCTTTAATTTGAAGATTAATTATTCTTTTTCTTAAATCGCTGTTTGTAATGAACGTGCAAACACGTTTGCTTTTTCCCCTTTCAGTAAAGTTTAGTAAAAATGACAAAATAATGTAAAAGACGATGATGTGGACTCATAAGAGAACTTAACTTTATCCAAAGAGTCAGATATGAATAAAAAAATGGTAAAACCCTGTTTCAGTCTTCTCTGATCTCACAATACTTGTTATGAGCATAATCTATGTGGGAAGATCATCTGGAAAATACCAAAGCTCTGTGCGCTGGCAGTCCGACCAGCTTTCTGCATGAGGATGCGATGTGTTTTAGAAATTCCCCAACAGTAGGAAATCTCAGTGCTATTGCTAACCTGTTTCTGTTCTGGTTCCCGTTTGTCTGCTTGGTTTCATGCAGAGGTGAGACAACTCAATCAGCAGTGAAAAAGAATCTGTGCCGAGTGCATTTCTATCCTGCAAATTCACGACTTCCTCATTCTGTCTTCACTTTTGTTTGTTTTTTGGATTTTTTGTTAATCCCTCACCCACCTCATCCCTGCACATCATCAGCTTTTCAGATTTGAACAGTGAAGCCAAGGAGGAAGTGCCCTAATCCTGCATTCTTTCTAAAGTAACCATTGCTTAACAAAACCCTTTAATGAAGTATAAGGTGCAGAAAAGCCAAAGTGTAATGTCCTCATATGAAGAGAGAGGGTCTCAGGGGGCTGTACGGCTCCAGCGCCGTTGAAAAACTGTTAAAACTGCTTAAACACATCAGTGGTGTGATTCATGTGTCTGACATGTCCCTTCATCACAATGAGCTCGCACACAGAGGAGTTAATTTTGACTCACTCCCACACACCATCCTGCTGCACAGCAGAGTGTGAAAGTGAATTAAAATATATTCCCCGGTGCAACAGTTCCTACTTCCTCCTGTTGCAAAAGAAGCAGTGGGCTTCATAGTCACGGGCAGAGACATCTGCAGCATCTTTTTAGGTAGTAGGAAAAATGCAGAACAATATGAGAGCCAAGCTTCACGGTGTCAGTGCACGACAATAGAAAAATGATGCTGTAGCATAAAAGACTTTGATGCTTCATGCAGCTGATTCTTAAGATGCATCTAAAATATGAGCTGTGCAACAATGTGATGGATTACATCCTTGAAGCGATTCAAGTCCCTGCATGATGATTTTCACGAGCTGTTTATTGCCGCTTGGAGGTAAGAAAACCAAAGCCAATACCTGTACTGAACTTCAAAATAAAAGCCCTACATTTATGTTCTTACTAAAGACACACCCCAAGACTTTATGACCCAGATCTCAGATGAAAAAACCTATAAAAACTGTTTATTTTTAGATGATAAAGATGTTTTCCGCTCATAAACAGCCTTACCTGGGGGTTATCCATGTACCACAGCAGGCTGCCCTGCTCAGTGTCCAGGATGAAGTAACGCCGCAGGAACCTGCCGCTGTTCTCATTCTCCTCGATGTCCAGGAAGCCGCAGATGCGATTCTGGCGGTCCACGTAAGGCATCGCAACCCCGACCAGCTCAGCCCGCTCTGGGGCATCACAGGAACTCTGCACAGACATTTAGACACAAGCGTCAAGGCGGGTTTAAGGTGCTAGGTTTGGAATTCTAAAGCTGCAGTGATGTACTTCAGTGATGTACTACATTTTTGTACTTCAGGTTTTTATTTGCATTACGGCTGACCTATGACTAGTAAACAATGCACATTTCTTTACACTGCTGACTCAGTACAGACATACGGGTCTAATTAAAGGTGGTTGGCAGCTTGGGTGTTTTGCTGTTTTTACCAAGTCTGTTGCTTTTGTGTTTTATCTTATTGGTAAACTTGTATCCCAAAGACATGTAGAAGAAATGAAACAAGTGAAAGTTTGAGTTCCATTTTTCCAGTAAGGATGGGTAGACTGGTTTGCTCACCAGCACCGTGCTCTGTGGATTTGATGATCTGGTTTTTCATGACGTGTCGCTTGCACTGGGCCATTTGCAGCTGAGTAGGTAAGAACTGACAGGAATGAGAATTAGCAAGTCTGACACCATAATTTGCAGATGGAAACGTGGGGAGTGCCCACTCTGTGGTGGGAAGGAGTGGCTGCTTTAGGTGGAGGAGTTCAAGTATCTTGGGTTCCTGTTTGTGAGCGGGGGCTGCAGAGCTCAGTCCTTCAGCAGGAACTCATGTAGAGCTGCTACTCCTCCACAATAAAAGGAGCCAATTAATTTGGTTTGGCCTGGTTCTGCCAGCGGTTTCTTCCTTCTAAAGGGGAGTTTTTTCTTTCCACTTTTGCCAAGTGCTTGCTCATTTGGGGTTTTCTCATTTTTTGGGCTTTTTCTCTGTATTACTGTAGCGTCTTTACCTTTCCACATAAATTGCTCTCTCTCTCTGTACACTCTCTGTCCCCAAAGTTTTTTCAATGTTTCTGAAGGGTCACTGTTCCAGTGGCAGTGGACTTCACTGGACTGCATGTTTCACCTGCTTTTATACGGCGAGAACTTAAACCTCAAAGTTTAATTTTAAATAAAAAACAATTACAGCAATTTACTGCCTGGCTGCTAAGATTCATGTCTTTCAAAAGCCTCAGTCCCCTCTGAGTTTCTACTGGCAGGTAAGTAGCTGAAACGCCTACAGCCTGCAGCCTTTTCATAGCTAATGAAGCCCGGCATGAAGTTTTCCAGATAAGGAAGATAATACTCGTTCCTGTGGTGATAAATGCTAGCTCAGGCAATCCAACCTTCACTTTCAGAATCTACTTTTTCTTCAACAGTTTCCTTCATGCATAGTGCATGCCACTGTCATCAAGTAGGGAAAACGTGAATGATCCTTCCTGTGCAGAATCCTTTGTGCACCGGATTCCTTTCATACATAAATGACAGTTTTCTTCACATCAAATACGTAACGTGTCATTGAAACATGCAGATGTAAAGTGTGGTTTGTCAAATTAAAAACTTTCAGGGACGCACTCACACACACACACACACACACACACACGCACACACACACACTTGTCTTTCCATTACTTCAGAGGACATTCCATTGACTTACATTCATCTGACTTAACCTTCACTATACTAATCCTAATCCTACCCTTACCCTAACGCTGCCAGGACTTCAGGATGAAAATTAATGATTTACATTACAGGGACTTGTCTTTTGTTTCCATAGAGGCTATGCAAACAGATTCATGCCGTGACAATATGAGTAATACACACACACACCCTAAGAGGTAAAAGACTATTGTTTTCCATTTCCAGCTCTGTGATTTACTCTCACACTGCAATGCCAGAATCAACATGTCTGCTGAAATCAATCATACAGACATTTATTTTGTGTCTTCACCCCAGAGTGGGCTTCAAACCTCACGATGTGTCAACATTTTCAATGACTGGTTTAAGTTGCCTTGAATGTCTGGTCCAAACTGACCTTCAACTTTGCTCCAGCTATCAGAAAAAACGAGATTTTTGCATTTCACGTTTCTTATGTTATGGCCAGCTTTGCTCAATTTTCCTTTAAAGCAGGAGGAAAGGCCAAACGGTTCCCTTTCTTTCAAAGTGTTGTCTGAGCATTTTGGCCAACAAAGAGTTTTAACACCCAGATTCAAGTTAGCACTTTTGGATTTCAGATACCTGCAAAATTCTAGTTTAGCTACTACCACGAGCGTTACAATAAACAGATATTATAAACATATTGTCACATTCACAAGAAAAGGGAATATACAACATTAAGCCAAGACGTGGAAAACAGACCAAACTTAAGCCAAGAGAACGTCTGACATTATCCATCCAACTGACTATTAAAAAGTCATAAAGCTGAGCTTAATGTCCAGTTGGCCTGAGAGTGTTCGAATATTTAGTGTCCATGACTCCATGAGCTCATGGGTTGTAGTTACGCTCTGAGTTTTTACAAATTTATAAATTATGTTAGCATCTAAAAAGCAGATAAGAAAGATGGACGTTGAGAAAATTTTTTTTTAACGACCCACAAAAAACATCCAGTGGTGTAGAAGTCTCTAAACATAGTCCAACTGCTAACTTAATTTAGTACTTGAGTAAACAGTTTCCTGAAGAGTTTAAGGCTTCAATCGCTAGTTCAAAGTTCTTCAATACAACAGTGATGTTCGTTTTGTAATTTCTGCAGACTTTTCTTAAGACTTAAATAGACAATAAGGCCAGGCATGCTTGAGGGGAATGACCCCCAGATGGTGTGCCAAGGAACAATGGTGTGACTTGAGGCAAGTGTACGTGTGCCTTGAATTTTTTTGACAGCCATATATCACATACTGTATTCTGCATAATATACTGTACTGTATCAGTACTTTATACACAGTCACTTCCTCTAAAATACTCCTTTAAAAATGTCTGTCAAAGGAAAACCCCAGCCCATTCCCATTATTGCACAATGGTGGGAATTATTAGAACAAAACACATCAAAGGCCCTGACTGACAATAAAAGGGAAATAGATCATTTTCTTAAATGGAAAACTGCAATTTGCTAGTGCAGCTAACCGAGCAACTGAATAAGAAGTAGGGGGAAAGTTAAAGCTACTTGAAGCTGGAGTGGGGATGTCACTTTCAGAATGTGTTATCTGGGTAAAGCTAACATAGTGCCGAACAAACTAAACAGCCACTCTGAAACCAAACATTCCCTCTGAGACAAACTTGGTCTAGTCAAATCTGAACCAGACGCTGCAGGACTGGTCTATTGAGCTGTGTGTCTGATAAGACATCGGAGGCAACCTTTACGCTAATGCGTTGGCATAAAAGAGCCGTGCACGGTCAAGAAACCACAAAAGACAATCAAAAGAACAACTGATGGCACGCTAGATGACTCTGATTTTATTTTGAGCAGATATGAATACAGGTGTGGCTTCTAATTATGGCAGACAGTTTGCTGTGGCTTGGGCACAAAAAGCCTGAAAACCACTGCTTCAGGGTGTGACTACCCTGTCACTGACGAGTCACCGCTGTAAGAGCGTGCAATTTCCTCAGAGTCTCAGGCAGACCCACCCATCATGGGATGAGTAAAAATTGGTCCGTAAAAGCAGACTTTAAGCCATAAAAAAGCAGCAGCAGGTTAGAAGTTGCGCAGGGAGGCGGCTCGCTGTCACAGAGCTCAACTTTGTGGTTTTCATTTTCAATTTCAAAGTGGAAAAAATTCCTGTAGGAACAGTTCAGAGCACTGCTGAAGGATGACTATATCTTACATCTGATTTAATGCCTTTAGAGTTCTTCAACTTTCTTTAAATTTGGTGAAAATGCCCATACAATGACAAACTTGTATGAATATTAGTTTAATGTACAAGGCTGACAGTGAGGTGATACTACAGTTTTAAGAGGGAATAGAGATCTTACAGTTTTAAGATCTCTATTGACTTAGAGATCAATAGAAAACATGAAGCCATAAGAGTTTTAGAGTAGCACAAAAATCAGAAAGACAAGCAAAAAGTTGCTTTTTTCCACTTTAACCTTTTAAGACTTTAACCACTTTAAAAGGAAAATAACATAACACGGGAGTTGCTCAAAGACAGATAGCTAGCAAAGGTATGGGACTGCAAATTTAGAACACAACAAGTGTGAATGAATGTTAGCAATGCAAGACAGTCCATCCATTCATTTTCTTCCACCTATCTCGGTCTGAGTTGTACAGCAGATAAGAGGCAGACACTCAAATAGTTCTCTTCCTAAAAAGACTCTAAGAGCTTCATACTGTTGCCTTTCCTTCCTCAGCTAACAGGGGAAGTATTGGTGTCACCAGTTACGACTGTTTGGATGACGCCAACATAGAAGTGTTAAAAAACACAAACGCAGTTCCTCGAATTTTCACTTTGAATTACTCGAGCAAAAAAAGATTTGGGTTATTTTTGGAAATGTGCAAATATTCAGCACACGAGTAGAGAAGGAGTAAAACAACTAGAATCAACTCTGTGCAAAAGTCTCGAAACGCCCCTCATGCTTCTTACAGTGTCTTCAGCCATCTGTGAAAAACAGTGAAGGCTCTGTAACAGTTTGACAGCAGCTTTGTCAAAGCTGATGGAATTATGCAATCCCATAATTGGAACTGAAGAGTTTTGAATGTTCTTCGAGAAGCCTGGAGAACTATTCCCGAAGACTCCTTAAAGAAGGGACAAGAAAGCCGCCTCAGAGAGTTCAGACTGTGTTAAATAATAAAAGAGGTCATACCACATATTGACTTTCCTTTGTCATTCATTCATGCAAGGTCTCTAATTCAACAATGGCAGATGCAAAGCTTCAAAACCATAATCCACAGACCAGTAAGTGATGTCATGGTGACTATTTTAAGTCTAGTTTTTTTCCGGCTCAGCAGCTCCTCAGTGATTGAAATCTTAAACACCAAAAAAACCCAGTGACACTCAGGTAACTCCCCCTTTCTGAAACCCTACACTGTAAATAGAAATATAAGTAAATGATGCATTTCCACCGAATTATTCCACTGTCCAAACTACTAGAAGAGAATGGATCAACTTGAAGGCAACAATTCTGCCACCAACTAGTGTTTTGGTGCCAACACAGCTTTTCCTTTCTTATTATTTTGCATATTTATAAGTACATAGTAAGTATTGGAGCTATTTGCTTAACAATATTCACATTTATAAGGTCTACAACTGAAAATTAAAAAGGTTACGAAGGGATTGTTGAAAATACCTTCAACCATGTTATGATTGTTGTTGCATAGACTGTACACCACAGGTCACTGTGCTGCATTATATCATCCACAATAATACTATAAAATGCTATAAAAGTGTTACAATATCAATGATATAGTGACACCATGGATTTATGTTATAATGAGGCAAGCCCAGGTATGTCTGACAGTGAGGGCTGCATGTAAGCCCCTAATTAGCTTGCTCTGAATTAGCAGGTAGATTTGTTAGCTAAGCCTTTCTTATTAATTAATAAAATATTGATATTTGTATTGATACTATTTTGCCACAATATCGCAGGAGCACTTGCTAGCTGCGATCTATATGACAGGAAGAGCAAACAGTAAATGGAAATTACTGATGGGGGTTAAACAACAGGTTTAAAATCCTGACCCAAGATTGTTTTTTTAAATCCCCCACAATGATATTTTTCACTTTCAGTTTTATGACGTGCAGAAGGCTTTCTGTTGAGATTACAAGCTTGATGTATCGTTACTGAAAACTTGTTAAGAAGTTACATTCAACTGCTACTTCAAATTCTCAGGGGAAAACACAGCTATTCTTTTGTTCTCACATCTGACTGATGATGTCACTGTACATACTGCTGGGTAACTACTAATACACAATAATGCTCATATTTACTTGAAATATGACTCTGAGGCTACCTGACGACCCCTAACTTTGATTTTAAGACTTCTATACTATTGTAGGACTATAATTTTTGATTAAGCAATAGAATAGAATAGAATAGAATAGACTGAATATATCTGTCATCGTACAGGTGTACAATGAAATTTAGAACATCTGCCCGAGTGATGCATTCAAATACGACACATCAAGTAAAAACTTTATACAGACTCTACAAAGACTTCCTTTATGAAACTAATAAAATATATGTATTAATAAAAAATATAATAAATTACAGTAGAGGGAAAAGAATAAGTATAAATTAAAATACACACAATACACACAAAGGAATAACAAGAAGTACACTGGATTAGACAGTCTTAGTGATATCCCACAGAAAGCTCTGAGTCTAAACACTGTTTCACTACCTGAACAATTATTCAAAACAAAAAATTATTCACTTCTTTTCTTGTAAGAACATTTGCATGAAGCCACAGGGCAGCACGTGAGCCTGAAAATACCGCCTAATCTTTTTAACACCAATTTTCTACATTGTATTTATTTCAGATCAGGTATTCTGATTTCCTCTGGGCCTTAAATATATAATAACTTGTTTATCAAAAAAACAAAAGATGGAAATAAAAAAAACAAACAAAACGGGCAAAATGAGCTGAAATCAAACAAAAAGATAACAAATAGTAAAACAAAAAACTAAAGTAAATGTGCAACCACATGAGAATCCTACAATCGCTCTTGGTAATATATAAATTTTTTACTGACAAAAGCTGAATAAACCCTGATTTTACAGCTCATTCACCTCATGAATCAGATCAGCCTGAATCATTTAAGGTGTAATTACACTGCTGTAAATCCTCTGCTTTTCATTTTCATGAGTACCCGGCCGTGTTTGGTACAGATATAATATTCACTGTGGTAAATATGCCTATTAAACTGTCACCAGTGCTCAATTCCTCCCCGTGGAGCTCAAACTGTAGTCACAGGCCTAAAAACATCGACCCATTTCCTCTCCCGCCTACATTAACCGTCTCTCCGACAGCCTGTGGCCTGAACCAGGCCGCTGCTGCCCGGGTAAACCATCCCTACAAACACGGTCTGACCGTCCAGCGGCACCGCGGCAGGAAAAGCGACGGATTTCAGGTTTACTTACACAGTCCGGCTCAGTCTGAGTCCAGTGTGGCAGCTGTCCGGCACCAGCGTCAAGTTACACCACAATAAACCCACACTGCTTCCGCTTACAGCCTTTGAAAATAAAAGGTTCTGCTGACGACTACGTTACGTCCTTCTGGACTTCAAAATAAAGTACATAAAGTAAACGTTTGCTTTCTTTTTTTTTTTTCTTTTTTCTGAGAATAGTTTTGCTCTCTTTTTAAATTGAGCCTTTCCTACTCGATGTAGTAATTTTATTGGATTACATTCACTTTTATTATCTATACTTAAAATACTTAAATTATTTTTATTTTACTTTTTAAACTTATTTTATGTTGCTTCAGCTACAATATTTTAATTTAGTTTTTCTATTTTTTTAATATTGCTGAGATATTTTGTTTTGTTTTGTTTTTGTTACTGTTTTCTTCACTGTTTTAGCTCCTGTAACACAGACATCTGATGTCATCTTACCTCATTGCGTACCCTTGATGTGTTTAATGCACAAAGTTTAAATGAAACAATTTTTCTATTTTATGGGGGGAAAATTATTTCATTTAAAAGGTGCTAATGGGGAGACTATTTCATCTTTTCCTAGTTTACAGTGATTATGGTAGAAAAACTGCTCAAACACTAAGCAGAATGTTTTGCCAAATGTCAAATTTCAGCTGTAAAGAAGAAAAATCTTAAACTATATCATATTTTATTCACATTTCTTTTTGAAATAGCAATCCAATCCAAGACAGACAAGTGAATGAATCAACATAGGTCTACATGTCTTTCTTTATTAAGTTTTCACATATTGTTTCCAGTACTCATAATTCATAGAAACATGAATGTTGTCCAATTTTGTCTGAATGGTCACATTTCTGCTTTTATTTTGAAGGGAGTATACATGTGACACATTCCTGCCGTTGGCAGCTTGATCCTGATGCAGATTTCCAGCCAATCAACTGAGACGAAGTTTTTTTTACCTTCTCGTCTCTCGCTCTCTTTGCAAAGGATTATGGTAGATGCACAGAAACAATAACAGAGCGCTGTAAGCACGGAGGCCCTGTGCAGCAGGATGTCAGCAGGTCAGCTGAAGGACAGCGAGCACAGAGTCTTCGACGTGCTTAAGAGGGGCTCTTCAGCAGGACGTATTCATCCAGATCTATGTGCACAGGGAAACGTTTCAATTATCTGCTCCGATATTACAATTCTGAGGCCTGGAACTAATGACTTGGATGTTTTATGTTACTGCAAACATGCAAAGTAAATGCATACCCCACAGAAGAAAACATGATCTAGTATACCATTTCATACACAACCAGGGGACTTCCCAGAGCCCGTGACTGTCCTTAAGTGTGTGTGTGGGTGTTGTTTCATTTGTTTCCTCGTGTGGATAGTCTCTTTGTGAGGACGATGATGAGGAGGAAGAAAACAAAACCAACACACACACACACACACACACACACACACACACACACAGGACGGAGCCGAATAAACAGGTGGGCAGACAAACGTGCAAACACACACAGGCAGGCGGTGTTTACAGTCACCTCTCTCAGACCTGATTGTCTTCATTTGTCCAAACTAAAGGCTGTGAGCACTTCCAATAAAAAGCCTCCCTTCTTTTCAGTCTGGTTTTCGTCTTTTACACTTCCTGTGTGAACTATTAAAAACACAGTGAAACTGTGATATATATAGATACAGACCAGGACCTACAGCCCTACAATAAAAAATGTCTTTTAACTTTGCTTCTATGTTGTTCAAAGATGAGGTAAAATGTGAAGAAGGTTGTCATCTTCTATACGTGCTAAAAACAATTCTGTGCTTTACTCAGTGATTCAAATGTAATACTTTCTTATTAACTGAAAGACATAAACTCCATCCTTGCTGCTTCCACAGGAATTAAGATAAGTGCTGCTAATGAAATGCACTTGATTAATCCATCAATCAGTTTTGCACTTTGCTGGTTTGGAGGATTCGTGTTAACAGAATGACAGAACGTCTCAGCAAATTCACCCCAAGACCGGAACGTGGAGCGCTCAGAGAGACTGCAACAAACTGAGAGAGCTACAGCTCAGACTACAAGTGCAAGATAGCATGTTAAAGGTTAATGTTCATGCCAGTACAGTTTTTTTTAAAAAGCAAATGAACATAACATGTTTGGAAGGGCTGCCAGGAGGAAACAGCTGCTGTCTAAAAAGAACACACAGCACCTATAAGCACAGTGGAGTAGGCACGATGATTTGGGCACCTTGCGTCACTGATTTGACCATGAACTCGTCTGCATACCAAATTATTCTTGAGGCAAATGTGAGGCCACCTGCTTCACAGCTAAAGCTTGGCCAAAATGAGGTCATGCAACAGGAAAATGAAAGCAGAGCAGCAAGTCTACAAGAAAATGGCTGAAAAAGAACTCAGCCTGAGTGAGATGATGTGGTGCAACCTTCAGAGAGCTCTGCATAAATGAAAACCTCTTTGAAGTCAAGCAGTGTGAGACAAAATTCCTCCACAGCAATAAAGTCATGCAGACATCAATGACTTCGACTTACTGCTGCTAAAGGAGCCTCTACAAGCTGCTGAGCTGTGGGTCGTATTTAGTTTTTCACAGCACTGCAGAGAGACCTGTGAAAACTTGACCACACATGAACCCTAAGCCTCAAACCAACGAGAGGTAACATTAAGGCACAATCATTGCTTCATTGCTCACCTGTGCATTTTGTGCTCCCACTCCAAATATCAAAATTTTTATTTTTCACAGATTTTTTAAATGCAAGTTTGCTCAATATGTTCTTTTTTTGCATTTTTATATTTTCCTTTATATGTTATTAGTATGAGAAGCTGTTACACATGTGAGTCGTCAAATAAAATGCACATCTCTACCCCCGAAACACACACACTGACAGAAACTGAGACATCAGCAGGTGCAAAAATGAAGGAAAAATAAAAAGGCTGAGGCAGAAGAACAAGACGATGAAGCAGAAACAGATTATTTGTAAATTCTGACATCTAGTGGTGAGAGACTAGAATCACAGTGATGCAATGTCTTTTCTTTCACATCTACGGCTGGAAGTGTTGCAAAACTGATCCAAATTTCCCTGAGACTCCTGCTCAATCACAGCATAGAATAGCTAAAAGCTTTCTTTGAGATATGTGACTTCTTCTTCTTTTGTTCCATCTTAAATCCACTCACTCACTCTGTGACGACATCACTGCAGTGATAAATCCATCACTAAGGCCTGATTTAGGCCTAACAGGAGGATGTACCTGTCTATATCTGTGTGGAAGGTTGTGTGAGGGGAAAAAATGTATTTAGAACCACTTTGGGGTCAATAACCATTCCTGCCTTCACCTACAGCACAGCCACAGACTGTAAATAGTGACTGAAAGCCTGACAGTCATTGAAGGCCCCCCACAGGGCAGAGCCTCGTGTCCATCTGGGAGGAGCAGACCTACAACATACTGGAGAGATTACACCTGGGAACGCCTCTGTGTCTTCGGTATGTTTTTAGCTGCTGATATTATAGGTTTCTAGCCACTATGTATGTGTTTTATCACCCCTTAAAAGGACCCAAACAAGGCTTTCCATGCCACTTTTTGTCCAGAAGGTTAATATTTTCAGCTCTGAGGGTCTCAAAATCCAACTTAAACAGAGTTTTAGTTGCATAGTTAGCCAAAAAACAAAAAACAAAAAACCAAAATCTAAATTGGTTCACTATCACAAAAGCCAGGAGCAGAGATTCATTTATTCAGATAGTTTTGCTTCCTTTGGTAAAAGCAGTCACTAACACTATGATCCAGCCCCTGATTTTACAACAAAGTAACAAAGCAGTTTGTGAAATACTTGAAATGTGGACACTGAACACCTCCCACTTCCTGTTCATGCTGTATCTCATTTTCGTTACATAAAAACTATTGTAATAAAACAAATAGGCTGCCTGTGAGTTTGATGTTTTTGTTAGTTTAGTTGTTTTTTTGTTGTTGTTGTTTTTTTGACAAAGAGTTATTCTGTAACTAAAAGTTTCTTTGTATGCAGACGATGATATATTATATGTCAGATTCAGCCCTTTCGGCTGTTAGCGGACAGACTGTATTGCACAGAATCCTCTATTTTAATCTCTTTAAGAAAGTGAGTGAATTGGGTGGTAAGTCATTTGGCTGCACTCATCTTTCTCTTTGTCTGTCTGCCGAATGTCAAAGGCCTAATTGTTTTTAAAGAAGCCACTGCCAGTGCTGATGCCAGCTGCTGTACCAGCTTATTCTTCAGAGCTGTGTGAAGCCTGAGCTCTCCAGGTGTCACTGCAAAGCTCTGCCAGGTTCTCAACAACCAGCTCCTGCTCAGGGAGCGTTTGGCAACAGCGTGAAGATCTGAGATCTGTTTATTGTCAGAATATCAAACCCCTCCTCCCGGTACAGTAACTTTTGGTCTGAAGGCTGGCAGGAAGGCTGATGCTGGCACAGGGGCCCCAGCATGCCACTCAGGGATTTCAGCCAGGCTTAGTGCTCCTCAGTAACTGTTGGAAAGATTTTTCAGGGTCGTTGCCAACATGACCTGAGTGGCCTGGAGAAACAGACAGCCACAGCGGGGTGCATGTCAACAAGTACTGGGACATCCATCCAACTCTGATGTTGTCCCCCCATCTCTCTTCAAAAACTAGTTTTTCACAAAGCATTCAAATGCAAAATTCTCATTTGGTGCTCAAAATAATCATTCTGCATCTTAATCTGGGCCACATCCATGTTATGGATCATAATGGACATTATAATTTATTTAATGCAAACATCCACCATCAGAGGTGTACACATGGCAGGATACGAGGAGAAGCAGAACAGATCACATTCAGTGACACATAATTGAGGTACGACTTCAGCCTCATGGGAAAATTTTGCTTCTTGAAAATTCTTCTTTGCTTTATGGTAATAAATCTATGATGTAATGCAGTAACATGTAACATGTAGCCTGCTGGGTGTGTGTGAGACAGGTCTGACTTGGCGTTAGTTTAGAACATACCGGATAGCCCAGTTTTTTGCCTCCTCCACACCTTCTTCCTTTTAAAGTGAAGTTGAGTCAGCATACCTGCAAGCTTTGTGTTCAAGCTGAAACACTTTCCACTTTAACATCTGCCACGTGTTTCTGCACATGCAGCAACCACAGCGAAGCATCTTCAGCGCCCATAATTTTACTTTTTTCAAGCAAAACAAGCAATGTCAGATATCAGAGCAGCAGAGCGTGTCTGCAGACAGCATGCTCTCTTAGAAATGCAACTGTACTGTAATTTAGTGAAATAACACCAGGGGGTGCGCTGTGAGATGGACAAAATAAATATCTGGAACTGCTTTTGAGACAGTGTTCCTCAAACTGTGTGCTGAGCCCCACTGACATGCAGCAGGTGAGGCAAAGACAACCAGGGGGAAAAATAGGAAATTAATTTAATAAAAGTGATTTTTGTGGCAAACTTTGCTCACAATTGCCGAAGTGAAAACTTTACAGCTAAAATAAACACATTTACAGCCTGGCTGATTTCTTTCTGCAGGTTCACCTGGATACTGGAGTTAGGGGCGTGGCCTCTTTGACTGACAGGTGTTCTGACACAGCTGGAGTAACTGAATTGGACCTCTCCAATGTGCTGGTGCCCTTTGGAGCATTTCTTTAATGGAATTCTGTGGCAGACAGAAGCTTCCAGTTTTAGAGAGTGCACTTTTATTTATTACTCTGCTACTTTGCACTGATTAGCAGATATCTGTGTTTATGGAAGAACTTATCACTCTGCTCTCTCATCCAAAAGATGGTGTATATCTGATGTACTCATTTACCAGATCTACAGCATGCTCACACATGCCGCTGGTTTCTGTGCATGACTGAAAGCTAAGAGCATGTGGAAGGTGCAAGCACCTGCAGTTTCCAGAGAGCGGTGTGAGAGAAGTCGCTGGAGTGTTACAGTTGTTTGACAGAGCTCCACCCACTCTGGCTCACCTGACAAACACGACTATCAGGAAACACGACTTCTTGACAGTAAAGGGAAGGAAAGCGTCACCTTTACACTGACGCGCTGAGCAGCAGAAAGAATACTGGGAGCACTGGGATTTTACAAATTAAGAAAGAACGCTTGAAAGAAAGATTTTCCCCAAGACTTGTTGAGAAAGTTTTGGCACCGCCTCCTCCCTGCTGTCCGTCCCTGCCTGGTGTCTTTGGTGCTGAGTGGAAAATGGCTTTCCGTTCAGAGGAGGATTTATGCTGCCCTGCCTGTCATGACATTTTTAAAGATCCCGTCCTCCTCTTGTGTAGCCACAGCTTCTGTAAAGCCTGTCTGCAGAGCTGGTGGAAAGAGAAGCAAATCAAAGAGTGCCCGGTTTGTCGGACAGTGTGTGAGTGGAGTGACCCACCTTGTAACCGGGCACTGAAGAACCTCTGTGAGGGATTTTTGCAGAGTCAGAGTGCTTCATCAGGGTCTGACAGTCTCTGCAGTCTGCACTCTGAAAAGCTCAAACTCTTCTGTCTGGACCATGAGCAGCCCGCGTGTATCATCTGTCGGGATGCAAAAATCCACGCTGACCATCAGTTCAGACCCATTGATGAAGTTGCACAGGAACACAGAGAGGAGCTTCAGATGTTCCTGAACCCCCTGCAGCACAAGCTGAAGCTTTTTAATGAAGTTAAAGTGAACTTACATCAAACAGCAGAGCACATTAAAGTGCAGGCTCTGCAGATAGAAAGGAGGCTTAAGGAGCAGTTTAAGAAGCTTCGCCAGTTCCTAGAGGAGGAAGAGGAGGTACGGATGTTAGCTCTGAGGGAGGAAGAGGCGCAGAAGAGCCAAGTGATGAAGGACAAGATGGAGGCTCTGTGCAGGGAGATGGCGGCTCTTTCAGACACAGTCAGAGCCACAGAGGAGCACCTCAGAGCTGGAGATCCATCCTTCCTGAGGACCTACAAGGCTGTGGTGGAAAGAGTCCAGCAGCACCCCCAGCTGGATGATCCACAGCTGGGCTCAGGAGCATTGATAGATGTGGCCAAACACCTGGGCAACCTGACCTTCAACATCTGGAATAAGATGAAAGGCATGGTCTCCTACAGTCCTGTGATTCTGGATCCAAATTCAGCCAATCCAGAGCTCATCCTGTCCGAAGATCTGACTGGCGTGAGGCACGGAAAGAGAAGGCTCCTTCCAGAAAACCCCGAGAGGTTTGAATTCTGGGATTCTGTCCTGGGCTCGGAGGGCTTTAACTCGGGAACTCACAGCTGGGATGTGGAGGTTGGAGACAACAAGGACTGGGAGGTTGGGGTGATAGCAGAGTCTATGTGCAGGAGAGAATTTGTGGGCTCCACAGTGTGGAGCGTAGAGTGCAGCCACGCTGGATACAGAGCGTACTCCCCGACCAACAAATACATCGCTCTCTCGGTCACAGAGAAGGTCAAGAAGGTCAGAGTTCATCTGGACTGGGACGAAGGGAAGCTGTCTTTTTTGGAGCCTGATACAAACACACACATGCACACTTTCACACACACATTCACTGAAAAACTGTGCCCCTATCTTTGCACCAGGAACCCACAGCTTCTGAAAATAGTGCCTGTAAAAGTGTGTGTGAGAAAACTGACAGATCAGGAGGAGTGAAGGTACGGCTAGCTGGGCTTTCACCATGTAAGAGTACAGCTTTAGATCACAGATTAGAAACAGGAGAGATTGGTGCACAGTCACAATTACACAAATCTGGCATCCTTCATCAACGTACTCATACCTGAATGGTTTCATAAAGCCATGTCAGGGCGCATTGTTACTGTGTAAATACTGCTGCATTTCAGTTTGCACATGCTGGCAAGCTGAAATGCAAATATACACTGTGCTACCTTAGTTGACTTATCATAGTTTGCTACCAGGAGTGTTTCCAGGATTGTGACCAAAACTGGAGCAGAAAACAGGCTCGTGCAGATGATAAGAAGTGTAGTCAATTACTGTTTTGCAATAACTCTTTACCTAAGCAAAAGTAGCAGTAGTACAAAAGTTTAAGCAGCAGATGATTTTACCAACATCTATATGACTGTGAAGCAACCAGAGGTTGCCAGCAGGTCTCTAGGCCTGTGTGATTGAAGCCTAAAAGTACTGAGTTAAATTCCACGCTCCTATTCAGTGGTGTTGTACAATGTAAGATTAACAGTAGCCCAATAGCATGGGTGTGGGTGGCATGGGCACAAATCATATTTCCAGGTGAGCCGGTGACACCCTCTGTGGAAACACTCCTGATGCAACACAGCACCGAGTACGACACTTACCGTATACTGATGGTGGCCCTGATATTCTCCAAGGAAATCTCAATAGAGCGACAGTGAGTCACGTAATATCATTAATAATTGCCTGTCTTGTACAGTTTAGGTCACAGACTTGCTCTTGTCCTCCATACAAGTGTATTTAGAGTTCCAGTAACTTGAAGAGGTTAAAGCAGAAGCAGCACTTATGGGTTCTGACATAATTATATGAAGTATAACTACCATCTAGTGTTCAGTTTTTTCATCATCTTTATGTGTCTTTGTGATGTTACCATTAATCTAACAATAATTAATCTTTTTGATTTTCAGGGCATATCACATAATCAAAGTAGCGCCCAACAGTCCAAAATACAAAAACAAAGATGCTGCTTCATGTTCTGAGATGTTATTCTTTGTATTGTGTTTGGTGGATTTAAGAGTGAAAAATATTATATTTTATCAATAATGGGGAGCTCATCTTTGAAAGAGTGGACAAATTGTCACACAGTGTAGCTTTTTCCATTTTGAGACAGGACATTACCCCCTCCACCCAGCACAGGTGTGACCGTGGCATTGTTTTCCTTGAGCTAATGAGTTTCAAGCCTCTAACAAGTAACGTGGAGACTGCCGTGGCCTCAGTCTGGTTGATCGATACCGCTCTCTCATGTGGGACTGCACCACGGGACACAGCAGAGGATATTGAATGTTTCCATCCAGAACTGGGTCAGTTTGGGTTACAGCTGTCACATGAAACACACAACAGAGGAACTATTTGTGTTGCACAACAAATTATTTTGACTTTAAATGTAATTTTGTCAAATGTGGTACCTTAAATGAACACTTAGAAAATATTTATAAGGCCTATATAAATCATAGCAGGGATCTGTTTACAAAAAGCAACAATGAACACAGCTGGTTGTTCAATGCTGGTTTGTGTATTATTATATGAACAGGTAAGCAAGGTGCACTAATGAATTTGAGTATTTTTGCGTTAATTCTGTTGCTTTTTATTTAAAAGCTGATGAAGAGCCTGGTGAACAGTGGAAGATTGCTTTTTCAATAAACTGGTCATCATGTAAATAACTCTGATTTTTCTTTTTTAAACTGTGAATACAAAGTTAATAAGAGTAGTTTTGCATTTCCAGTGAATTATTAACAGTACGTTGCAAACAATACGTTAGTAATTCACTAGATTATTAACTCGGTGATTCTTGAGCTCATTTTGATTTTTTTAACTTTACAGACTCCAAAAGCCTCTACAATTATTCGTGTCGCATTTTGTGTGTACAAGAGGAAATTTTGCGAGTTTACCTGAACGCAGCATTTGAAACGATAAGATTAATGAAGCCTCTTGTGTGAAGTTTGAAATGTAACGTAAGGCAGTTCCGCTTGATGTAAAAAATGTAAAATTAGACAAAAAACTTCGGTTTTACAGAAACTTAGCAAAATAATAAATCCACGTCACAGTGAATAATATGTTGGCGAAGAGTTCACCATTAAATTCACATTTTCAAACTACTCTGTCTTTACAAAAGCGTTCACATCAGCTACTTTTACCGCAAATTACCTTCACATACGCCAATTTTATGCTTTTACTTTGAAATGTCGGCAGCATGACTTCCGGTTACACTATTTTCGCGGCTCGCTTGACACCGCGGGGGAGTCCAATGGAAGCCTTCGTCGCAGCCCGGAGGAGACAATCGAGTGAGATTTAACTCGAAAGCGGAGCTGGTTTCATTAGATGGGTCTTTAAACCGCGCCTTTTCTCAACAGCCTTGACCTGTGGTTTGTCACATTCGGTTTCAAACCCACCGATCGGCCGATAACGGCGCCCGCTCGGCCTTGTTTATACTGTGCAGGGCTGCTTGAATCGGGGAAGCAGGCCCGGTTCTCCTGTGCCCGTTTAACGGCCGTCCTGCGGCTGGAGCGTGTTTTGTGCGGATCGGCCCTTTAGCTCACCAAGTAAGTGAAAATACCAGAAAACAGATAGCGCCGGTTTTAATGCAGGATATTCTCAGAGTTTTTCTTTTGGAGTTTCGACGTAAGGCCATGTCAGTTTTTAGTTATTGTTAGCCGCTAGCCTCGAGCTAACTCCGCTCTCTGTGTTGAGCTTACTGCTAATGCTAACGGCTGACACTCGACTTGCTTGAATACCAACTTCAGGGATCTAGAAGAGCTCTCACCACGCAATTACATGGACACTCAGTCTGCTCTGCGTGATATCCAGTTGTAAAATTTGTTATGTTTTCATTAATTTTTATGCTAGCGACCAACCAGTGCAGAAAGCTGCAAATGAGCACGTTAGCATGGTGCTAAGCTAATGTTAGCCTTGTTTTGTATAACCAGCTGGCTGAGAAGTACTCCGGCTGTTACCTGGCACTTCTGCCCTGTATTAACATAAGAATAAACGACTTTCTTTTTCAAAAATATATGTTTTTTGTGAATTGTTAGTTTGCCTGCTAATAAAATAAAAAAAGCAGAGCTGTATTTTACAGATATTAATTGTGTGTGTATTTATCTTTGGCGGCTCCTGATCAGGTTGTAAACCAGAAATTACATTTAGAGAATCACATAAATGTTCGTCTCGCCTAAGATGCCCTCCTCTTTCAGAGAATATGACCCAGATGCAACAATGACGTCTAGATTTGGTAAAACCTACAGCCGCAAGGGTGGTGAGGGCACGTCCAAGTTTGATGAAGTTCTCTCCACCAAGAGAGGCACCCTGAGCACCAAATGGGGTGACACCACCTACAAGGCCAAGGTGGGGTCGAAGCGTGCCGGCGCTCCCAAGAATGACTCAGTCCTGGAGGTGTATAAGAGGCCCCGTCCATGCGGGGACAGTTTGGATGACCCGTTTGGGTTTGACAGTGACGAGGAATCCAAGCCCGTGTCATCCCGGAGCGGGAGCAAGTCGTCTCCCGCCAAGCCGGCCTCAGCAGAGCCACCCCAGGCAGAACGACCTGTGGTGTCCCCAGATACGGGGAGCAGGTCCAGCCTCCAGGGAGCATCTAAGACCCAGCCGAGGGCTATGGACGACACCCTTCGGTTCTTCAACAGCAGCAGTGCCAGCACAGGTAATACAGAGTCTGTTAATAATTCCCTGAAAGTTAAATCTGCAGTGTGTCAGTATAACGCCAAAGAGGTGACATTCACAGCGGTACTAGTTTAAATGAGCCAGCTAGTAAGCTCAGGAGACGGGCGTCCTGCATCGCGTGTCGAGCACATCAGGGTGAAGTCTTTTAAACTTGGAAGAAAAGTCGATTAATGTTTGTTATTTTCTTCCAGCTGCTTCCCTTTCAGTTGGCTGTGATATCTTTTCAGACACAGAGAAATCACTTTCCCTGTTTGTACCCCCTCTCAGCCGTTCCCTGTCAGCTTGACTCGCTTTCAGCTTTCTGTGACTGCTTCTGGCCGCCTGCCAGAGATGCGAGCTCGCTCCTCACAGCGAGCTGTGCCCCAGCGAGCACCTCAGATGGCTCAGAGGGCTGTTTTCACACTGATGGTAGACCGAGCCACACTGACGGGAAGCTAGCATGACACTGAAGTTAAACCCTGCCATAAACATGTGTATTATCTGCATACAAAGGCTGGAGATGTTGGCTCGATAAATATGGTAATGTCATTGATAAAATGGTTCTTTTTATAAAATAAAGGGCTGACGACTGCTTCTTTCAGAGTGGTATTTTTGTACAGTTAAACAAATCAATAGCACGTGGCTGTGAATCAGAAAAAGTACATTAAAGCTTGATGGCTTACAAAGGACTGTAAAGATTGTGAGTAACAAGCACATTTTGCTGGCATTATTACACCACAGGTACGCTGAATGTGCCACCGTTGTGTTTGCAGTGGTAAGATGCGGGGTATTGTGGTTTTTAAACAGACTCCAGCACGGTTTAGTTGCAGGCTGATTACTTTCCTCCTTTCAAACTCTAATAATGTCTTATGGGACCTACATAACATTGGTGTGGTTGTATTTAACAAGGATTAAATATGAGCAGAGGCACACACCTCTCTCAGGTCTCCTTCAGCTAAGACGTCACCGAAACACCTCATCCAGGAGGCGTCCGGTCGGATTCCTGAACTGCTTTATCAGCCTCTTGGAAGAGCAGCAGCTGTACTCTGAGCTCTTTACCCTGTGGAATAGAATTGTAGTTCAGTGGGGCTAGCATCTTCGCAGTCGACTGGGGTCTGTGGATGGCCTGTCTACCTGCAGAAAAAGCTATTGTCGATTGATGCATGTGCTACACAGGTCTGTGAGCTACACTTGCTTGTGCTGCCGTTGGTCCATCGGTCAGCTGTGAAGAAGCGCAAAGTTATAACATGCAATGAGCTGAGGTGAAGAAGAGTGTTAAAAACAATGAAAAGCATCCACTGCAGCCACCATCTGCTTTTCAGGCTACGATCTACAAAGTTTTTTCCCATGGTTCTCCCATTCCTCGCGAACTCTGCAGTCGCTCTGTTCCCAGTTTTGGCCCATATGTCAAGAAATCAGCGGTTTGGTAGATGCATACACACTCCTTATCCAGCGATGTGCAGTGAGAACTACACAGCAGTGAGTGCTATAGGTGAAAATGTCTCTCCACTCAGTATACAAACGGAAACGTGTACGCAGACAGACACATTTGCAGGACCATAAATTACATTTAAGAGGCAAATATCTTTAGGCATATGAGGTTTTGCCTCATATGCCTAAAGATATTCGCCACCAGCATACAACTCATAGCTGGACTCGAGTTACAGAAACAAGGAAGTTCTGTGATTAGTTTTCCCGCTCTTCGCTGAAAGCTCTTCTTTTTATGTCCATGTCGTCTGATCCTCAGTAGCACTGGGAGACTCCCAGATGATTACCTTCTTCAGTGCTGTACCAGCATCTTATATGGAGAGAAAATTTAAATTTAAATAAGTTGCTGCTATGTGCTGGTTGTTCTTACTGTGCATCGTGCTCCACAGTGAGTATATGCAGCTAATCTCTGTACCTTTTGAATATAGATTTAATCCAGGTAAAGGTAATAGCAGTTTGATGCTAATTTTACTATTCTGTAATAACAGCAGGCTTACATTATTGTTAGCTTAATGGCTAATCCTGAACATTTCAGGATGCAGCAGCTTATTTAAACCATATTTTAACCATCACAGGCTAATGAGTAGTTTCTGTAATTAACACTGTTTCTAGTAGAGGGTCACCGGCTGCTCTGTTTATTTAGAAGGACCGCCTTTCTTTGAACAAACAAACAAAGAAAACCAATAAAGCAGCAGCTTACATTTGTGGATCTGTGCAAAGCTGGCAGTGTGAAATTTGTGTCCAAACTCCACAAGGGCATGTGACATGATCTGTGCATGTCAGAAGATTCGTCCACACACATTTAAGCTTTTGTGCGTCAGTGAGAGGATGTTACTTGTAGTTTTAGACATTTGTATGCAAAGAAATGTTTTAGAAAGAGAAAATGATCTGATTAGTGAAGCTGAACTTTAGAAATTATGATTAAGTGATCAGTATTTATTCAGGTTTGCACCAAGACATTGGTAAGGTGGTTAAATTGCATGGTAAGCCGTACACGTTTACTTTTGTTTTTACAATGTTGCAGACATTTGTAAGTCTTCGTTTACGCTTGTGGATCATACTGTACACATTAGCAAACCTTTGAGTCAAATTTCTCCTCATAGTGTTCACACCTAATGATAAGGAAGTGCTTTCTGCGATGTGGTGACGTGACGGGTAACAATAAAAAACCCATCAAAAACTCGCACCTTGAGATGTGAACAGAGGAGAATACAGTTCAGAATTCACTTTGCAGGAGAAATTGTTTTAGCGGAATCACTCCGCTGAGATCGACTGCACATTCTTCTGTTGCCACAGACGATCAGAAATTAGGCTTCTTGTGTCAACATTTACAGACAGAGTGGAGGGAAGAAGGTGGTGCTGTTGGTGGTGTTGTGCTTTCTTAAAAGGGTGCTCTGAAGCTGAAGGGACTTGGATTGTCCAGTAAACTGAGCATTTCGCCAGCAGGTGGTTAATAATCAGCTGAACAAATGCAAACTACTGTACTGTACTACTGCAGTGTGAGGGTGACTCAGAGTGAAGTCTTTCTTTTTTTAAAGATGCAGCTTGATTTTGAACTTTAATGAGAAAATTTGCTTGTTTATCATATTTAGCGTTCTGAGACGCTACACCCTGTACACCCGTTCGTTTAGGAGCGGTGCTGCGTCATCATTTAAAACCGTTTGGAGAAAATTTTTTTATCTGCCACACATTTTTTTTTTCTTAAGGACTTGTCCTGCTGGGAAAGTTTAGATACTATGAATCTAAGAAGAAGAGACTCTTAATGATTACATCCACTCTTATCTGCCCGTCACAGACGTGTTGCGCTCTCCGGGTTCAGAGTCACTTTCTGTGACATTGCATTGCTGTAGAAATAATCCAACTTACTAGAGCTCACAAAGTTGCTGCATTTGAAGGCATTTTAATAAAATGAAGACAAGTTATTGCCAAAGACGAGAGCCTAAACTAAACACTAAACTCTGTCCTAAACTCATGCTGATAAAAAAGGGAAACTAATGAAGCCGACTGGTGATAAACCAAGTCTTTGTTGATGGGGAAAACAGCTGGCTCCACAGTTAATGAACACGGGTTATTAAACGGTATTGAGGGTAACGAGTAGGAATCTTCTTCCTTTAGTGAAGGAATCTTTAAACTTTTAGTTCAAGACAAACATTCGGAGGCTCGTGCAGGTTGGAGCCCAGAGTCCTTCTGACTTGGTGGTTCTTACCTGGTTAAAGATTAAACACAGAGTACCTCTGTGCTGCTTAATTTTTGTTTTTAATGCACACAGCTCTGCAAACCCTTTAGACAGTTGCACACCCACACAGGCTGACATCAAGCCCCATCTGCCTCGCAAAGCCAAAGTACGCAAACTGCAGGCTTTGCACCTTCCCGAGGTGTCACCTCTCCAGACTCTTATTTTTATCTGCCCGGCTTTAAAGGAATGCAAGGTGATCAGCTTCCATCATCAAACGGCTTCAGAGCAACATTTTGAGTTTCTCATAGGCTACAGAACGCCGTGTGTGTGTGTACAGCCTGCTCCTCGCTCTGCCATCTGCCGAAGAACTGAAAGTGTGTTAATCACTAGAACATTTTGCAACCGCGTCAGCAGTAAAAACAGCACATGACTGGAAAAACAAACCCGAGCCCTTTGGTTTCCAAAAACGCCAAACTCAGAGCTTATCTGAGATTCTTTAATTAAGACTTGACATTTTACACGTGCATGTTCAAAAGAAGGAGATTGGAGTGCGCTCAGAAAGGCCTACTTCCAACACTGCTTGTGGTTGGACGTCATGAAGGTGATCGTCTCATGTCCAATAAAAACTTGATTTAGTCAGAATAACTTGAGTGTTTTTCGTAGAGCTGGCAGACACTAATAGCTAACCTGTGTCTGTACCTGAGTTGTAGCCACGGAAACCCTCAGAGCTGCACAGCGTCGTTCACGTGGACTTGTTTTGATAAAGTTAGAAGAAATCGTTGGAGCGCTGAGCAGAAAAGACTAAATGACTCATCTGCAGCTCTCGGTTCACGTCTCGCTTTGAAAATACAGTAAAATGGTTGAAGTAATGGAGGAATCACAGCCCTTTATACATTTTGCACTCAGTTGATATCAGCATAAACACTTTGGTAAAAAACAAACAAACTGCATTTAGATCTTAGCCAGAAAAAGACCTGTGTCCACAGACATACATGATTTTAGCTCGGTGTCATTTGACGGTGTGGCCTTTAAGGACCTTTAGCAGTCCTCTGGGGGCCTCGCTCGTTCTCTGCGTTTGATCTTCTCTCTTTATTTTTAATTTCTCAAAGTCAGAATCATAAGCTGAAATGGCCTCTTTCCAGATTTGCTACCACTCAACCTTGAATCAAAAACCGCAGAAGCTGGTATTATGTGATGCTACAGCGTGAAGCAATTTCCTGTTTGCTCAGAGGGGAAAGTGAAGCATTGTGAGTTATGTGCCACGGCAGAAGTGACACAAATAACCGGGGGTGCTAATAATCAAACAGCGTGAATTGTCCTGGAAGTGGCTCCAGACCCATTTTGATTCTCTTGAAGAATTACAGCTGCTGGCGAATGACTGTTTGCTGTGAGACCTGGCTGCTGTTCCAGGTGTGTGTGTGTGTGTGTGTGTGTGTGTGTGTGACCTGCTTTTATTGCGTAACGGTGTTTTTTGAAATGGTGCAATCTTTGGGTGCATCATCATTGTGCTGAGGTGTCTGTGAAGTTCAGCGGTAAAATGTAAAGTGAATGTGGGCATATTGGGGGTGTGTGGTTGGGGGGGGGGGGGGCTTTCTTTTTTTCTTTTGGCAAACAGATCCAAGCTGCTTAAACAAGTTTTAGCATTCGGTTTTCAAGAACACATCATGCAGAACCACGCGGTGTCTCATTCCTTCGAGTCCGGCTCAGAGAACATTGGAGCTGGAAGTTGGTAGAAAAGTTTCTCAGTTTAACCAACATGTTGTCTAGTTTTTTAAAAATTCTGTCTTTTCTGGTTTGTAGATGAACCACGACAGGTTTCAAAAGCAAAACCTCACCTTGAAACCCTTAAGTTGTAGTTTGGCACACACAAAAAATTTCAGTTTATTTTTACTGATGACTGCGCAAAAGTCTTGTGGCTAGGGCTGCACGATTTTGCATAAAATGAGAATCACGATTTTTTTTTGCTTAGAACTGAGATCACGATTCTCTCACGATTTTCTTTTCCAGTATAAATATTTATTGCACTTATTAACTGCACATCAACTTCGTAACAGTTGAGACTGAACATAAAAACAATAAATGTCTCACATTTTGTCATTGCCGCAAAATGTTGTACTGCTTGTAATTCCGTCTCCACCGTTGCTCGACACTGCGTGTATAGAGCAGGTAGTGCAACATTTGAAAAATAGTTGCGGGTAGAGCAGGGCGATATGACCAAAAATATTTATCACGATATACATTTGAAAATTTGCGATAACGATATAACTGACGATATAATTGACACTTGACAAAATACTTTACAACTCCACAACTTTGATGAGGTTTTTTTGCACTAATAATGTATTTTCGCTTAAACAAGCAGCTGTTTTTTTATGTGCATTAAAGTTATATAAAAATTTAACAGTGCAAATGCAAATTCCTCGCTGACAGTTTAACCAAAAGGCATTTCCAGTGGAAATTGGCCGACATATCCTCAGCATAACCATGTAGAATATCCACAAACCTTAAAAAGAGGTTATACACACAATACGGTAATATTATGTTGAAGCACAGTACATATCACTCTGCGAGGCTCCTGCCTGCCTACGTTAGCCGTAATGCTCCGACAATCCATCAAGCAGTGCAGCTTCGTAGCTTAGCAAAGTCGTACTGAAACATCTGACAGATTTTCGAGCGCCGTGTACTACATAAAATCGTTTCGAGGTCAGTAAGCACAACCAGAATTCATACATAAGGCACACGGGATTATAAGGAGCACTGTCGATTTTCAGAAAAATCAAAGGATTGATTTTAAGTGTGGCGTATTTTCCAAACAACACGGTAATAACGACGGCCCGCTAGCATGCTCTACCAAAAATAGTGCTTTGTTGTGTATCTGACGGACGAAAGCTAAACCAGTTCCACACCACTGAAGTTGCAGCATTTTTACAAACCAGTTCTGGTTCATCCGTTTCATTTAACGATCCACTTTCGCTCTTCTCATTCTGCGTCGCCGCCATGTGCGTATGTAAACATAGGCAGTGCGCATGCGCGTTTTACCCACATTCTATCGCGACATTTCATTTTTCTATCGTTGCCTAAAATTACACCGGTATTACCGTGAATGGTATGATATAGCCCAGCCCTAGTTGCGGGACGGCACTGTGTAGCGTTTGTCTAGGGTGTTGATCATTTTCCTAAATCTCTCGTTTTGCACAGTGTTGATGGGAGCCATATCTTTAGCCAGGTGATAAGTGATAGCCTCCGTAGTTTCTTTGTGCCTGCTGGAGTTTGACGGGTATGGGGAAGCGCTGTATAAGGTTCCCGTTATTGATGCGGTTGACCGGGACGGATTTTCTCCTGTCACTTTCTTGGCCTTTACAGCTTCCTCATCTCTCACTTTTTTCCCTGCCAGCTGGCTTCTGTATCACGTGGTATAAGGCTCCGCCCTTGTCATTTGTTGAGCAGGAAGAGTGAGCGCTTGTTTTCAAGCAGATTACGTCCCGGATCAAAATGCAGTACAATCGTCATCCCTTTTTTTGTAAATCGTTGTCATTTGGAAATGAGATCGCACATAAGTATGAATTGAGATCGCGATTTTCTAACGATTCATTGTGCAGCCCTAGTATGAAGGTCTTTTTTTTTTCCCTCCAGGCATAAAAACTGACATTTTATGTGTATTTTTATCTTCTTTTCATTATTTGTATAAGCACACAGATCTAGTTTTTAACTGTTATTTCAGTCAGCAACGATGTTTTTTTTGTTTGTTTGTTTTTTTTTGCCTGCATTTTCATTGTTGTTCTAGTTATTTGTGCAGCACCTTTTCCTCTTTCAAATATTAAAGCTTAGTCCATTTGATTTGATTTTTAATACAAATTTGCTTGTGAAAAATTGACCAGCATAAAGATGACCGATGCCTTCAGTGACTTTGATGCACTGATTCTGAGTCTGTTTTCATTCTCAGGAAAGTCCAAGCAGAGCTCGTTGTCCTCGTTGTCCTCGTTGTCCTCGTCGTCAGAGAACCAGCACAGCTACACGTGGTACCAAAACGTTTCTGAGAGCGACAAGAAGCCCCTGGCCCAGACCACCACCCTGAAGACTGGCTCCAAGGCCGAATCCACCTACGACTCGTGGGATGTTATAATGGGCCTCCGGCCACCTTCTCCCACACAGGAACCCCGCAACCCCGCCCCTACTCTGTCATGGGCTTCGGCGGGCGTCACGACAGCAGGTGGCTGTGACCCGGTGCAGACCCGGCACGAGAAGACCCCCTCTCCTCCACAGCTGCTCCTCAGCGACAGTGAGGACCTGCAGGGCAACCCTGACCTCACCGAGACATCGGATTACTCCCAGATGTCGACCTCATCGTCACTTGAAAGGAACTCGAACTGTCGGACATACAGGAGGCCCAACAAACAGGGCAAAGCCTCGGACTCCAGCAGCTTCGCAGCCACTGTTTTTGGCTCAGATCTTCCCAAATCCGCATCTGACAGCAATAACAAAACAACAGGTGGCAGAGGGAACCGGGGCAGGACGAGGGACTACACAGTGCTGCACCCGTCCTCCATATCTATGTGTAACGTCACCATCCAGGACCGAGTGGTGGAGGAGTTTGGGACTGATGCAGCACCCTCTTGTGGTAGTGGTTCCACCGGTTCAGGCAGCACGACGCAACTGGGAGAGGCCGGATGGCAGCGGAAGAAGCCGGAACAACAGAATACAAGGTTGGTTAACGGGGACCGGCGGACCCTGTGTGTCAGGGTGTTCCACAGTGTGGACAGTTTAATGTGTAATTGCCTACACCTGCTGATATCCCACAAGAGCTACAGGAAGTCTAAAATTATCCCAATTTTTCCCACATATAGATTTATTTTTCATCTAACAGATCGACCTCATCCCTCAGACAAACAACTCGCTCTCTCTCTCTCTTTTTTTTAAAGTAACTGAGGTGTGCAACATCTGGTGATGGACACAAAGCTTAATGATCATTATCTTTAGTCCACATCCACAGACCTGGGAGAAAGTGATTTACTAGGTCCATAAACAGAACTTGGATGCTGAACATGCCAGCACGAAACATCCAGAGTACTTCATTTGAAATTGCAGCCACTAAATACATGTTTGGGTTTTAATATTTTATGTCAAACTACTTAATAAAATATTTGTAACAGACTGAGAGAGAAAATACAGGTTTAAATGAGACTGTTCCAGTTTGAAAGTAGTTTATTTATAACAAGTGAAAAGCCATTTAATATCAGGTTTGAGACGTTTGAGAGGAGAAAAACATAAAGCAAATACATAAAAATGCATGTAGGTAGTTGTTTATGCTGTGTGACTTCTCACAGGCACGGGGACATATTATTCAGTGAAAACCAATCTATGATGCCTTTCATTTCACGCGTTTTACATCTTTACCATATTTCCATCTCAGCGTGAGCCTGTGTGCCTCTTTGGTCTCATTTCAGTTGCCGAGACTTCATTTACTTCCACTCCACTGTAATATTTTGGCTGTTAAGCGTAATGCCCCTTGTTTTGCCAAGAAGAACGAGCGCTCGGTGATTTTATCGATTTTTTTCATTTGAATGAAATGACCTTGTTCACAGATAAGTCCATCCATTTGAATCGCAGGGTTTTTCTTTTAAAATGCTGCAAGAAATCAAATTTAAATTGAATTTGCTTTCATTACCTGGGCTGAAAACGATAAATTTTATGAGGGAAAGGCTTGAGAAAAGTGTTAATTAGAATATGGTAGTTTGCCATTTCATGTTCGTGCTAATCATGAAACACATTAGACTGAAGCCTGAATTGAAAAATCCTCTTCACAAGTATACTTTTACACATTAAAATTCAGTTTTAATTAAGTCGTCTCAGCAGAATATTAACGCCGTTCCTCTGGATGTCCTCTCCGCAGGTTCAGGCAGACCCAGACCAAGTCGAAGAAGGACAGTAAGCTGGACCTGTTTGGCTTTGAGGACTCGGAGGCCCAGCAGGAGGAGAACAGTACCGACAGCACGGATGGCCGGTCCAGTTACAAAATCAAATACTTTGGTTTTGACGACATGAGCGACAGCGACGGCGACGAAGACGACGGCAGAGCTAAAGAGAGGAGGAGGGCCAAAAAGAAGGCCCCCAACACCACAGTGACCCCGGTGGTCACCGTAGAGGAAACGCCAGCTGATGACCCACCAGATCCGTTCGAGAGGCTGGAGGTCCAGGAAAGGCTGGAGGTTCAGGAAAGGCCGGCGGTCAAGGAAAGCAAGAAGAACTCTGAGAAGCAGGAGAGCAGGATACGAACAGGTTAAAACACCAACACTGTCTGACTGATAATGCCGAGGTAGTGATGAGGATATCTAGTGAAACCACCTTTTTACAAAATCAGCCAAAGAGCCATGTGCAAAGTGTTACAGTAACATGAGCAGGCTTGTTATTTTCACCCTGTGCGTATCTTCCAATTAATTAAGGACAGACTGCGCTGACGCGTGTATCAAATAACAGCCTGATCCCAACTCGCCGATTCGTGATTATGGACCTCTCCTTCAGTTTGACCTCTCCTTCAAGGTCAACACATTGATCTGAAGGTCAAAGTGATGATAATGATTTGTAGAGCTACTTAAAAAGCGTTCTGAGTGCTTCTTGGCTTTTCATATTTGAAATTTCTGATTTAAGTATAATCTGTGGTAACGTAAGCCGACACGACTGAAAAGCGTCGGCTTCACTCGCTCACTCGACCTCTTCAGTGTAACACTTGTTGGGAAGGTCCTGTTGTGTTATTTCATGTCTGGCGCCTCTGTTTGCTTCACACTGTGTGTGAGGTGTGTACTGAGTGAGCTGAGAGGGGAATGGACTGCAGCGACAGCAGTGAAGACTGAAATGAAACTCAAATAAATTGGTCGAATAACATTTATTTGTTTTGCAAAATCGAAACGATGTTCAAGTTTATTTGGATGTCACCTTATATGTGAAGTGATGATAAAACAGGATTGTTGCACGCCTGCCCTGAGCCTGCTGACACATGCCTCTCTGAGTCTGACTGACAAACCCTCTGACACCAGTTTGTCCATCGCGCTGTTTCTGGAACAGTCTTTCAAAGAGAGAGTGAGAGATTCTTAGCAGTCGCCCAGTGAACATTGATTTTTTTTATTTTGTCATTATTTTAAGGTCACAGTGAAACGGCCATCATACACTCTGTAGCTACGACAGTGTGCCATAATTCCATATGAAATAAGATGAGATACATTTCATTTATTCCAACAGTAAGGAAGTTACTGTGTAACAGCAGCCAAAACATTAAGCACAGCTTGGTGAAAAGGAAAATGGAAGGTATTATCACTCAAAGCGCGCCATAAAAGTAGGTTTGAACAGTTTATTTTAGTGGGTTAGCGTCACAAAATACGCCAACACATTTTGCCCTGCACCTTATTCAGCTTGTAGGTTTTTTTCTTTTCTGTGTCTCTTGAGTCCCTGAAACTGGATTTTCCTTTTCATTACTGTATTTCCTTCTATGAGCGCCGGTGGTTTGAGGGGCATTCACATTACTCATCTTAAATGGAGAAGAATATAATAGCTCAATAGAATATATTTACAATACGACAAGACGAAAAAAGCTGAATAAAGTAAAAATGGCACGATCGGGTGGAATAAAACTGTAGCTGTGCAGAGGGACCAGAAATACAGCCTGACTGGGCTGTGTGTCCTTTTCTTGTTGCTTTGTGTATGGATAAACATTAGAGAAAGCCAACACGCCAGCATAGACTGAACACACGGACACACGCACAAACGGTCACACTCTAACAGCAAACACAACAGCTAATCCTGTTTCACTATCCAGCAGGCGCTCACTGTTAGGACTGCTGGAAATGAGCTAAAGCTCACAAACACACAGTCAGTTTCATTTGACCTTGTTTCTGATAACATGTTTTTTCCTCTCTCATATGGAAAAACTCCTGGATTTAAACATGATGAGGAAGCGTGTGCTTTCAGACTCGGGCAGCTCATGAGCATATCGCTTCTTTCTATGTGTCCTGTTAAAAATAATTAGTTTGGCCAGGAGAAGGGCTTTAAAAGTATAAATAGATGTGACATAATATTAAATTTAATTACTTTTTAAAAAAATGTTTCCCTGCAGATGTCCTGGACTTCTCAGAGGACGGCCTCAGGGTGGTGGCCAGCGGCCCGAGGAGGCCGCCTCAGGGCAAACCTGCAGAGAAGAACCCGGACACTCTCCGGAGGATCTTCAGTGCACAAAAGAAGGTCAGACGTGACACCGCTGCTGAGTCACATGAGGGTTCACAGTGTTTATGTAACAGGCTGAGAGTGACTTAAGTGTGTTGAAATGTCACCTGGATGCACTGCAAACGTGTGGGCCAGGAAATCTCGTGACTAAAACTTTATTTTGCCTTTATTTAACCAGGAAGCCCCTTGGCAGTAAAATCCTTTACAACAGGGACAGATCCAAAGAAGCACACAGTTACAGAGCTACAAAGATATGAAACATAAACAGACATGAGACTGAAATCAGAAAACAAGGAGCATAATAGGAAGTCTGGCTTAGCAGTAGCAGTTTCAAGATCTTACAAATAATTGGCTAGTTAAACTTAAGAGTTAGGATTTGAGGAGCCACTGAGAAGAGCCAAAATCATAATATGCTGCATACATTATAGATCAGTAAATAAAATCTACTGGTGCTGTTGTCTCCTTTAGGCTTAGTTAGAGGCCAAGTAGCAGATCATGAGGTACAGTGGTAATGTTCGTGCTGGATAATGAGCACGATAACATGAATTGTGATATGCAGAGTCTAGACAATAAAGAGTCAAAGTGTCACCATAATTATAATCAGGAGCATTTAACAAAGTGCTCAGTGTGCTCACTAGAAGAAAGCGTGTCATCCAACCTGATAGCAAACATTTGTAGGATGAATTAGTCCCCATTCTGAGATTGGAGTGAAATCAATCAGTGAACATCTTCATAAAACAAGAATTCAGACAAAATGAGTGAATGAAAATCAACTTAAACCAAACACAAAGGAGTTTCATCTTTGACGGATGAAGAATTCTAATCAACAGATGAAGCTTGTTAATCCATATGAACCTCTTCACAGAAACATCCTCATCTCTAAATGTAAAACCAGGACTCGTTACAGAAAGAGATCTCAATGTACCTGTGGGGACGAGACTGTCCACCCACGCCCTGTATGACTCAGTACTGTGTGCGTGCGTGTGTGCGTGCATGTGTGCGCGCACGTGGGGGCGGGCAGAGCTGAGGTTTATCGGTGCATCGATGAGGGGACGGACAGAGTTGTTTCTGAACATCTCTTGACTCCTTGTCTTTTATTTATCTGCCTGCTAATGGCCTCTACCTCCCCGTCTGCAGATCAGACTATTGATCTCATAAGAGCCGGGTCCCCTTTTCATAGCGGAGACGGATCGATGGTAGCGAGCCGCAGCGGTGGAAGTGCACATCTTAATATTACTGTAAATGAGTTGCCAGCGTCTCATACCTGAGGCGGTGTTTATCTCCTGCCTGCAAGTCTCTGCGTTCAGAGCCTCTCATCAGGTGAAAAACTTGAAGTGAGAGATTAATTGGACCTACTCGCGTTAAACTGTAGGAGTGTTTTTAATCAGGCCTCTCTGCTGCTTCCGTACTTTTCTGAGTTTGTCCTAATGAGCTCTGCGACGCCTCTCTATTACGGGCGCTTGTTAATTGTGTTCTTTTTAGTTTGCAGGCGTTTTAACTTTGTTTGAAAAGGTGACGCGTGATTATCGTTTTAATTAGTAAGACTGATTTCTGCATTCAGATTAGTTTTGCGGCAGCGTGTCAGGATTTGTTGTAATGTGGTCATTTGTACCAGAGTTTCTGCCTCTGGAGTTAATAACGCAGGCTGTTTTTGCTACGCTGATTGTCCTTTCATTGCCAATTTAGTGCCGTATCTTTGGGAATCTGCTGATCCAGTACTGTTTTCCCCTCACTTTAACACGCTGCAAATGCATTGGAGTCATCTTATTATAAGGTCGTGTAAGGCAAAGGACAGCTGCAGCACTGTGAGCAGACTCCTCAGAGCCAATAAAGGAATTAAAGTTGTAGCAGAAATCCTGAAACTGGATTAAAAAGAAAGATGTGTTGATCGCAGCTGATCATATCTGCCTAATTAGCCTCATATTTGCCTCATACAACCTCATATACTCCTCCAGCATGTCAGGTGGGTCCCACGCCACAATTATCTGTGTGGGACATTATCTAAATTAACTTTCATTTCAGTGGCAGGCGTTTTCCACCCTGGAAGTTCTCCTTCCACCCTGTCTTTGGAGACTTGCTTTGAGCTCAGGATTCTTGGAGTGCTCAGTGTCTCTTATACTGTCAACAACCCTTTTTTTTTTATTACTCACTTGTTTATTTTTTTTCCTATAGAGGCATTAGTGCTTTCAGTGACAGCTCGGTGGCTATCTGTCTTTTAGCCTTTTGAGTTTTCATGGCCTCATCCTTTCTAATTATATCTAAATTTTACGCTCAACCCTCATAGATCTCTGATACATACAGATTGTATGATATGAAAAAGGAACTTTGGAGGTGGGAAACGTACTAACCTTGCATGTAGCTTGGTAATTTAGCAGTGTAGTCTCGCACCGAAACACAAGACACTTTAAAACTGAAATTCTTCAGAGTCCACAGCACTTCCAGCAGCCTGTCTTGTCACGGTGTATTCTGGCTACAAGAGGAAAAAAAAAGAAAAAGCATGGCATTGTGGGGGACATATTTCTGCAGCCTTCTTTTATATACAGGCTTTCCTTTAGAAAGGGGAATACTTTGCTCATTTTGCTCCTCGTGTCTTCTGCACAAACTCATTTAATGCACTGCAGCCTCGTTGCATGCTTTTAAATGACCTGATTGGTTTGCTCTGATAGTCTGAAGCTTTTGAATCTGTACACCTGCAGAGAACTTTTTGAAGTGCCAAAGTATGAAGTTAATTTCCTCCCTGTTACAGACAAGCAGTAATGGCATTAGAAGACACGGTGCCCATAGGAGCATAATAACGCACTTAATGTACTCTCTCATCCTCTCTTGTTCTCCAGTTTCATGCTCTGACTCCTAAAATAACTTTCAGTTGAATTTCTGTCTCCATTGCTTTCTCTTGACCGCTTCATCTTACTTTTTACCTCCCTGTATTATCCCCCCCCCCCCCCCCCCGGGCGCAGTACATCCCACATCTCGCTCCATCTCCCATTAACGTGATCGAGAGCGAGCGAGGAGTGCAGCTCATTATAAAAATAATAACCCTCAGAAGTGAGCGGCCTACGGAGGAGTCGTCAGAACTCTGCTTTGATTACAGTAAACTGTACGTCTGTGCCATCAGCTGAGCCTGGGTGTTGTTAGGTTATTGAGCTGAGGACTCTGGGAGATATTAGATGTTACCATAATGACAACACTTGGACAGGCTCATCCATATTTAGGAGATGGCACTGACTTTGTTTGGGGAATGTTTTTAAGGGACGAGCGGTTATTACATCCATAACAGTGACCCTCTCCACTTCATTCCACTGCTGTACCATAAAGACTCATTGTCATTGTATAAAATCTACAAAATTACCACACACACACACACACACACACACACACACACACACACACACACACACACACAAATGAGGATAGGTGCTGGGGCTGAAACAAGCACACGACAGCATAACTGGAGCGCGCCTGCTCCTTAACACAAAGTAAGACACGTCGTTACATGGTTCAGTCACACGGAGCTGGTATCCGCTGGATGGAGATGTTCACATAGGATTTGATTTTACTTTCCGCCTCCGTGAGTCTGCTGCTATGCAGGTGGCAAAGCACCAACTGTGTGTGTGCCCTAAGCAGTGAGCTTGAGAGAAGGATGACAGGAATGAGTAATCACCCGTCCTGCCGATGGACACAGTCACGATGACGTCGCCACGGCAAAGCTTAGGGATGAGCGTTTTTGCCGTTGCAGTCCTGATGTTTTATATAAAATAAACTGACATTTGTCGCCCAGTTTATCTGCACTAGTTTAATTTCAGCTCATTGTTGGAATCTTTACTGCAGACTGAGTGTTATTTATGGCCCAAACACGCAGAGAGGAGCAGACAGATGGGAGAAATGAAACGATATTCATCAAGTTAACATCAACGTGTTACGTTGGCGTCAGTGCTGCGAAAGCGTCCCGATCAGTGGTAACAGAGTATAATGAGAGGGAGAAGCTGACGGGGAGAGAAAAGTTTATCAAAGAAAATCTGTCGGCATGCGTGAAACGTCTCCAAACTGTTGGCCCTTTGCTCTTCGCTTTCTCAGTACCATGTCCACTCTGGCACTGGGCGCTAGCGGGAAAGCCAGAATCAGAGGGCTGTCCGAATCAAATATGCTCCCCACTCTACACTTGTTTCATATTCTGATCATGGCGGACATCGTTTTCCTGCCACTCTGACCCCTCCGATGAAGTCGGGATAACTAATTCACGAGGTTTGGCAGTGAAGTCGTAGTTTGCTCCTAACGCACACCCCGCAATGCCAAAAACGGCGTGTTTTTGTTTTTTCTTATATTTTTAATCTGGCCCATAGCAGAGACACGGCACGTTCACCCCCCCTTCTCATCTGTCCCATACTTCTTAGCAGCAGGTGGGCGGGGCGGGTGGGCTGGGTGTCTGCCTGTGTCATTCAGATTACTGTCGCAGGCTTTAATTTGGTGTGTTGATGTTCCAGCACAGCAAAGCTCATCCCCAAACTCCCCTTTTGTCTCTGCTTATTAACCCCGCGGTGCAGAAATCCCCTCCCGCCCCACCTCCTCACCACTCCTCGCCTCAGCCAACTCTCTCCGCTCGTCCTCTTTTGTTTTTCATTATGAATGCCCCGGCAACCACCAACCACAGGTTTGGCAAAAATATGCAAAGAGGACAGGAGACGAGCCAAGGATGAGGGTGGACGGTGGCGTGGGAGGGTGTGTGTGTTTGTTTTTTAAGTGTGTGTGCGTGTGTGTCCTGCTGTTTGATCAGTGCTGGCAAACTCTGCTCAGTATAATGCGCCGTTTCTGCTTCACTCTCAGCATCAGTTTCTATCCACTATATCCGCTTTTATTTATCTGCTCTCCTCGATTGTTTCAAGTCGATTTTATTTTATTTATTGATTTTATTCCAAAGTTTCTCTTAAAAAAATCATAAAGATACAAAAGAACAGTTGGTCCACAGTGAGCAGCAAAGGCTTCTGTCTGGTGACACAATAAAAATACAGAACTTGAAATATTGAATTTAATATTTTTAGAAATTTGGAGAAAATCGGGAGTCAGAAAAGGTTTAAAAAAATTAATTAAGTCAGTTTTCTTCTTCTTTTCCGTTTCTCTTTTGAAATGATTTGCCAAGAGATTTACCAAGGATGAGACGTCGACTGCACGTGTGCAGAAATGTCTGCATACTGGTTATAACAGGTTTCAGGTGAATGGAGCTGAGTTCACAACAGCTGCTTAGAGTTTGATCTCATTTTAAAATGGATCTGTATTTATAAATATTGACCCTGTTCCATATTGCCCTAAAAATCCTCTGATGTGGGTTCTCACATTAAACACTTTGGTTTCTAAACAACTCCAGATTCGAGTGTCTTGGTTTCTCTCTGTTATTCGCCAAAATCTCCTGAATTTGAGATGCTTTGCTTTAGTAACAGTTCAGTTATTCAGTGTAATCTTCTCAGACTTTAGATTTGTTTGGTTTGTTGGCTCCTGTTTTGAAGCCTCGAGTTTACAGTACGGTGTTGGATTGGTAGAAGTGCATCCTTCTGCTGGTGCTGTGCAAACATGCAGATACTTGTGTGCTCAGTAGCATCCCACGACACAGCAGGGCTTGTTGTTGTTCAGGTATTTCATTAATACTGCTGTAAAAAGCACCCACAGCACAGCGCAAGCTGAAGCCTCAAGTGGCCATTTGAGGAACTGCATGTCTGTTTCCAGCTTCTGCGATGTTTACATTTTTATATGCTTGTGTTCGTTTTTCAGTCTCCCACCAAAGCGGTGTACAACGCCAGGCACTGGACGCTGGAGAGCGAAGAGGAGCCCCCTCCACCTTTCTTCGCGCGCTCACAGACGACTCCTGTAAGTCTCGCTTTCAGACCAAACATTCGATTTCAGCCTGTGCCAAAAACAAAGCAGCTGCAGCTTACTCATGTCAACCTTCCTCCGTCTCTAGGCCTCAGCCTCTGCTGGAGGCTCCAGTAAGGAGCCCTCTAACTCTCAGAAGGATGATGGTGTGTTCAAGGCTCCGCCCCCTCCTCCAAAGGTCACAAAGTGTGTCACTGTACCTACAGATCCATACCAGGACACTGTCACTGCACTCAAGTGTCACAAAGAACATAAAGAGGTGCACAGAAAATGTTTTATCCTTGAGATCACTTCACATCACGCTGAAGAGTTCCTGCTGATGTTTGGGTGAAACACCAGAAACATCACTGTTTCTCATTGTGCTTTGCAGCTGTATACAGTCGTCCAGCACGTGAAGCATTTCAACGACGTGGTGGAGTTTGGGGAAAACCAGGAGTTCACCGATGACTTTGAATACCTGGCTACTGGTCTAAAGAGCGGACAACCTCTCAACACGCGATGCCTTAGGTGAGAGTCTCCACGGGAAGTCAAAATTTTCCCAAATTTACCAACAACAGTCCAACAGCCAGTGATTCCAGGTGATATTTACAAAGAGCACCCCTCGTGCACTCCCTTTCTGGTTATAACAACAATACAAATCAGATGTAACCAGCTGTGAAGGTTGCCTTGCAGTGTCTAGCATGCGTCAGGGTTCAGATTTGGGAAGTGGGATATAAAAAGTGTTTGAAATTTGGCGCAATGGGATGAAGGGTGTGAGGTTCAGTGACACCATCTCACATCAAAATCACTGAAAGTCAGCATTGGGGCGCTAATGAAGGAGGCAGAGCGATACATTTTCAAAATTTAAACCTCAGAATTCACACTTAAAAATTCTTGTTGATGAATAAAACTCATTTTGTGTGATTGTTATTTTGTGTTGATGTTCTGTGTTGTGTCTTTAGTGTGATCAGCCTGGCTACACGCTGCGCCATGCCCAGCTTCAGGATGCACCTCAGGGCCAGAGGGAAGGTGGCTCAGGTCTTCAAAACGCTCAACGATGCCCCACAACACCCGGTGAGGATCAGCAGCTGAGCACTGAGCTCCAGACTCAGTGCTGCTCACGGTTCACTTTTGTTATTTGTTGTTTCAAATCTGAAATTCAGAATTTGTTGTTTAACAGAATGAACAAATAATTTGGTGAGAAATGATTCTGCATCAGGGTAATGAGTAAATACGCTGAAATCCAGTGTCTGTAATCTGGAAACAAATGTTTAAAACACAAAGAAGGCGATGTCTGAGGGAGCTGAAGGAGGTTTGAGAACAACAGTAAATAATTTAAAGTGTCTTTTTCTGTCTCCTCTGCAGAACTTGGCTCTGTGTACAGCCTCTCTCATGTACATCCTGAGCAGAGACCGGCTCAACATGGATCTAGACCGGTCCTGCCTGGACCTGATGATCCGCCTGCTCGAACTGGACCAGGACCAGGGGGGTGGGAATGGGGCGGACTCCACGGTCCAGTTCAGCGCCAAGGAGATCGCCAAAATAAAGGAGAAGATCAGGAAGCTGTGTGACACGGTGCACAACAAGCACCTGGACCTGCAGAACATCACGGTACAGAAACACACATGGCAGCGTTAAAATTTCACGTGTTGAGAGGGGGTTTATTTTGAGGGCGGAAAAAGCTTTGAGCGATTATTTCGACTGCTGCAGCGCTCCAGTCGGGGTGACTCACAGACACCCACATGTGTCAGGATGTTTCTCACAGATCTGTTAGAGCTGAGCCAGAAAAACACAAAACTCAACTTGTACAACCACAGGAAGCGGCCCACGGTGCACCCCCAAATAACTCCAATGTGTAAAACGTTAAACGTGTGAAGTGATTCTTGAGTTCAGATTTAAGCTCATGACTCCTCCTCCTCCTCCTTCTCCCTCCAGACGGGTCATTTGGCCATGGAGACGTTGCTGTCTCTGACTTCGAAGCGAGCAGGTGACTGGTTCAAAGAGGAGCTGCGGCTGCTGGGAGGACTGGACCACATAGTAGACAAAGGTAGACCATCACGCAGAAGTCCAGCAGACTCCAGGAGAAAGAGGAAAACTGTCGAAGTGTTTCGTTTCTGACCTCGTGTCCTTGTTTTGGTTTCTCTGCCCACAGTGAAGGAATGTGTGGATAACTTGAACCAAGAGGACGATAAGGAGAAGCTGGTGTCGTCTTTGTGGGGAGCTGAGAGGTGTTTACGCGTGCTGGAGAGTGTAAGTGCCAAATAAAAATAAGAAAAGACATGACTGGGATTTTTTTTTTTTTTTTTTAAGTCAACTTATGTTCTTTTTTTTATAAGCCTGTGAGGCTCAGAGTAAAATGTAATTGGAAATCAAAAAACAGCAATAAACACACATTATTACTTTGATGCCAAAAACAGAGAATATAAAGTAACAAAGTGAAAAGAAGAGTTCAATTTTAAACTCGGCTGGTGTGAACAGGCGAGGAAGTTTGAGCCGACATGCTTCCTTCGCTGGGAGACATGTTTGTTATTCTACACAAAGAGAGAAATTAAATTATGGGAGGGGGAAATGAACTGTGAGGAAACCTTATTAAAGTTTTACAGTTGTCTTTGGGCCTGCTGAGGTCCACTTGCTCAAATGTTTTGTACCAGTGACGACTGTGACAAGCAGACCACCGACTACAACCGCTCAGCTCCTCGAATGAATCCTTTTAAAAAGTCTTAAAGTGGCATCGCTGCACAAATGCTGCTGTTTACACCCCTGTGCCCCTCTCGATCACATAGTAGGACTATGTTAAAGCTGTAGTCTGTATTTATTTATTTACAGGCGAGCCAGAAAAGCACCACAAAATTTGGTCTGGCCGAAAACATCCAAACAAGACAAATGCCTCCTTTCCACTAGCTCCTGCTCTGCTCGGCCCCACTCGTCTTTGGTAGTTTTCCATTACGACTGAGTACCACTTAAATAGGACGCTGTCGTTATAGCAACGCAGACCAAAAGCCCCGTCACGGTGATGGAGGACGTTGAGGTGATGCTAAATCGATGCTGGACCACGGCACTGGTTTGTGTGGTCGTTTCCCTCGTTGTTTGGGGGTTTGATTCTTGCGGAGTCACCGCTCATGACTCATCTAGTGATGTCACTCCCTGGCCAATCAGCAGTATGCAGTCTGTTTATTGCATTCTCAGCTTGCTTGGAGCCCCACCTGAGCAGGTACTAAAAACAGTGTCTGGTACCAGGTACTACCACCTAATGAGAAACGCTAAAAACCAAGTGAAGCCAAGCTGAGTAGGTACTTGTGGAAAAGAAGCTTAAGATGATAGTGATGAAGAATTAGGTTCTTCCTAGCTAGCATAAAACTACAGGTTCTTTTGAACCACCAATGAGCTATTTGAGGACTTCTTTGATTGTACAGCTGGGGCAGTTTGCATTAGACCTGGTGGTCTGGGTCCCACCCACTCAGTCACGTTGAAGCTTCTGTCAGATTTCGGGCTGAATGCTTGTTGTCACGTTTCCCGACATGTTTGTTCAGAAAAGGTTTAACACCTGTTTTGATGTTTGAAAATCAAAACTATCACTAAATTTGACAGTTGGCTTGAACCTGATGATGGTTTTGCAAACTTATTTTGTTTGGAGAAGGGTCCTCACACTGTGGAGCAGAGAGCCAGGGGAAAAACATGAAGTCAAGTTAAAGGAAAATAAGCGAGTTCATTGGTGCTCTCCTGCTGACTTTGTGTTTGCACTCACAGGTGACCGTCCACAACCCCGAGAACCAGAGCTACCTGATCGCCTACAAGGACTCGCTGCTCATCATCTCTTCTGCAAAGTGAGTGATAACACACGGTCCTCACCCCTGATGTGTTCGTTGTGGTGTCGCTCTGCTCTGCTTAGTGTGCTGCTTAGATTCAGCAGTTTTTATCAGGTGGCACGTCTGCTGAAAACTTCTACTTTGTACTCGCTGTTTTGTTGCCTTTTCCTCTTTTACCATCTTTTTGTGCCTTTCTGGTCGGATTTCTGAGCAGAGATGGACGAAAGCTCTCCACTGTTATTGTGAAAATCAGTAAATGTGGTGTTGTAACAGCAGAATCTTTAAACCTGGTCACATACCTCAGCTGCTGAACATCCTGTGTGTGTCATCGCCATCATCTTTTTGTTGCTTGATTTCCTGGTTGTGACATCCTGTCAGTCATAGCTGTGACCTTTCGACCCTGACCCTGACCCCTGCTGTCAGCAGAGTCTCCGCTGTGGTCTGTTCATTCTTTAACGTGTTTTAGTCCTCGAGTCGTCGAGGTGTTCTGATTTATACAGACAGACCAGATTTTGTGTGTTTCCGGTTTGTTTTATACATTGGTTAAATTTAACTATAATTCATACTTAATAAACAAGGAAAACTTCTTAGTGAGCTTCCACAAACTCTAAGTAAATTAATTTAATTTTACAGCTGGCCGTGTCAGCGCTGCTGTCTACAGCATTGAAATGCTCTGTTTTGTATTGAAGAATAAACACTCAGAGTTAAAATCGCCCCTCTAATCATTTGTGGATTCATCAGATTTCTGTCCTGTTACATCTGATTTTCCACCAGCTTTCCAGGTTTTAAATGTACGACCGGCACAAAGTGCTTTTCTGGTCTTTATGACCACTTTATCCAGCAATCACCATTTAATCTCACCTGAATCTTTGGCCTGTGGGAGGGGCTTAACACAGTCACCTGGAGAACATGCGTCACACTGCGAGGCCCAGCTGATCCGACTCCGTAAACATGAACCAGTCAAGCGAGCACCTGATGTCAGCCCAGCGTCGGGTCCCTCCGTCGGTAAACTGAAGCTCCTCTCAGCTGCAGAATGATGCACGAATCTCTGCACTCACTGTTCATTAAGTAAAACTCAAGCATCTGTCACGCTGCGCTGAGTTAATTTACCTTCTCGCTCCTCCTGCGTCCTTTGTGTGACCGGACCTTCGCCCTCTGCAGAAGGTCTGCAGTGAGGGTGGGGGTCGAGGATGATGAGGATGAAGGTCAAATGGCTCGACAAAGAGCCGCTGTTCCAGCGGGCGGGTGACACAGGCCTCAGTCTGAGCCTTCAGCTGTCCGCTGCACTAACTCGATTAACCCCCGAAACTGCAGGGTGAGCGGGAGAGCGAGCGAGCACCGCCATCTAAACTCTCTCTCACACACTCACACACACGCAGCTGAAACTGTGAAGTTACTCTCACACACTCTGACAGTGTTTACTCTTCATCACTCACTCCTGTTTTCCTCCTCTTCCTCCTGACTCCTCCTGGTTCCTGCACATGCTGCCCTCATTGTTTCAAACCAAACTCGACCCTGAGCTGCTTTCAGACTTTCAGCTGTCTGCAGGATTAATTTAATAAACCCCATAACAACCCCATCTCTCTCACACACACACACACACACAGACAGACACACACACACCCGTCCTTTTGCTTATTGACGAGCCTCGTCTGCATCTGGACACAAACGCATCACTCTGTGTTAAATTAAGCAGAGCGAAATGTAAAAGTTGTGAATATGAAGCCTGTCACAGAGCGCCCAGCTGTGTGCTGCACCCTCTTCTCCTGACCCGGACTCATTGCTGATAGAATTATCATGGAAAGGAAATTAATGATGCTCCTTGTTTTATTTTGCCTGCACTTGTTGTCTTGACTGTATTTCACTGTAAATGAACCAGAAGAGTGAAAGCCCAGCTTCAGGCCTGACTTACCAAGTCTCGAACTGTTGAACTCTGATGAAGCACCTCTGAGCTGCAGCGAGACAATCAATGCAATGAACTGCAATCATAATAGGAAACACAAAGCTTGTTCAGTCCTAGTGTCGGTTCCACGCCCCATAAATGGGAGATTTAAGGCAGGAAGGACACCCGGCATAAAATCTGTGTCGGAGCAAATCTGCTAACAGTGCCTTCTGTAGCGTGTTTTAACAGATGGATGTAGCCACCATACAGTCACACATTTGACCCCCTTTTGTCTCAGTGTTTGTGTTTTGGTCACAATCATGTTGGGTTTTCCACCCAGAGGCACTAGGCTGAGGTATCAAACAACACAAACAGTGTTGTTCATCACACAGATAACTGCTAATGAGTGCTCATTAACATCCAATTAAAACCTGAGAATTTCATTCACCAAACCTGGAGCTCAGACTTCTCGGATGGTCTTTTATTATTTGACAGACAATTGCATTAAAATGCTCCAAAAGGCTCCAGTAGCACAAGCACGGCGCAGAGGTGCAGTTCACTGACGGCCATCTGTGTCAGTAAAACGAGTCACGCACCTAATAATGCAAACTTTAAACCTTAAAACGGTTTAAATCGGCTTGATTTTCAGCAAGGGGTCGATTGAGAGGACTAAACCGTATTTCTGTATCAGGCTGTAAACATGTTTATTTCTGCTGTACAGTTGGATATTTGAACATTGCAGTCTGTGGGGACTGACTCACTGCTAGAGCCGGCCTCGAGTGGACATTTGACGAACTGCAGTTTTTAGTATTTGCAAGTTTCCACATTCATTTCCCAAAGGTGGACCAAGTATTTCTGCCTCATTTTTACATTCATGTGTAAATAATTCTCCTCTTTTCCCTTCTACTTAAACCGTCTCCTCTGTACCCCACATTCAGTTTCCTGTGACACACCACCTGCCTTTTTTTTTTTCTTCCTCTCGTTGTGTCCTGATGTTCAGACTCTGGTTTCTGCTCTGTTTTCAGTCACCACTGTCATTAGATTTAATTTGGTTATTTACATCAAGCTGCTGCCCTGCCTTGCCCCTCTGCAGTTGCAGCCGGCCTCAAGAAAGAGTGTGTGTGTGTGTGTGTGAGTGTGTGTGTGAATGCTGCTCTGTTTTATGATGGAGTAGAAAAGGAAAAAGGCGAGCCATGTTCAGACATCTGGATGTGAGTGTAGTTTGCACTGATGACGATCAAGTGACTGTAAGTGAAAAGGAGGACCAGGTGAACCCGCACGGACCGCCTCATTTTGAATTTCTTGGTAACACTAAGGTTTATGGGACATTTGTTCTGAGTTATCAGTATGCAGCACTTTCGTTTATGTTTTTAGCACTTGGTAAGAAAGGTCAGTAATTATTAGGAAGAAATACTGAGTCTAGTTCTGTGAAGTTACCAGGCCTCTCTTTGTCTGTCAGGGCGCTGAGGAGGTGTGAGGAGATGATCCAGCGTTACAGCAGGGAGGTGAAGTCTGACAGAGCCGCGGTGGGGAAAGCGGTGGAGGACTGCATGAGGGCCATCATAGGAGTCCTGCTCAACCTGACACACGACAACGGTTGGTGCACCAAAAACACTCGAAACACGCTTTACTGCGGCTTATTGAAACGCTTAAACATAGTTAATCTGATGGATAACTCTGAAACTCCGTCTGCAGAGTGGGGCAGCACGAAGACAGGAGAGCAGGAGGATTTGATAGTGACGGCTCTGAACTGTGTTCTCAAAGTCCCTCAGTATCTTCCTCAGGAGCAGAGGTTCGACATCAGAGTACTGGTGCGTATTAAACACGAGTGATGTGACCGTTTCCATCACAGGTTTGGGTTAAAATTAGATTTAAGTGGTATTAAAAGTATTTTAAGAAACAGGAATATGATGACAACAGTGAACACTGATGGAGTTAAAATGACTGACCCATGAGTGCCACTGTGTGTGTTTGCTGCGTTCAGGGTCTGGGTTTGCTCATCAACCTGGTGGAGTACAGTGCCAGGAACAGGTACTGCCTGATGGAGATGGAGATGGAAGGAGGACAGGGTCCCTGCGACTCCACCGTCCTGCTCAACCCTCAGCACCAGGACATCGCCAGCACGGGCCCGCTGAGCGCCATCGCCGCTCTTGTACAGGTACAAACTCAGGAGTGGATGGAAAAACCCAAAGAAGAGTGTGACTGAAGTGAAGTCGCCATTTTACAAACATAAATGCTCATATTTTAGGAACAAACTATCCAAATGTTTTGTTTTGGTAAATCAGGTTATTTTTTTAGTTTTCGTTTGTATTAAAACTTAGAGAGGAGCGAATGAACCTGCAGATCTGCTGCACTCACTGTCACTTCAGTTGGTTTATTTCACCAGAAAAGGTGAAATTTCCCCCCCAGAATAGGCTCTAAAATAATAGTGGATGCTTTTAAATTCTTTCTCACATGCTGACCTTCATTCAGATTCATCTCGGTGCTCAGTGGACCCTTCTCAACCGGCCTGGAAGGAGAAAATAAAACTTTGTATGACCGGCGTCTCGTCGTGGGTAGTTTTGGTGTCATCTGTCAGGTGTAGACTTTAGTTTTCTGCTTCCCTCTAAAACAGTTAAGATCAGACTGAATTTAATTTGTCTCCTGATGTTCGGATGATTCACAGCATTAAAAGAAAAGGCTGATCATTCCCTCACTGCGTCTTTGATTAATGGAGCACAAACATGGTCTGATTAATGTCTGCAGCAGCTGCTGCTGTGAGGAATATTTCAAGCTCACTTTTATGTTTTGGCGTGAAAATTAATACTCGCGCGATCCTCGCAGTTGAGTTTGTCTCGTCTGCGGAAAAGCCGGGGAGGGGAGTCGGTCCTAAATATCAGTCACTGCCTGTCAGGAAACCATCTGTGAACTATTTTTATGGATGTAGTTTCTCCATTTGAAAAGTGGAGCGTTAAACCTGCATTTTTGTCTGTCCAGCAGGGGGCGACTCCTCTGTAAAAACAATCAGATGGTATCGAAATCTGAGAGGAAGTTATTGTGAAACTTTCCTGATGACTTTGTCTCAGTGGCTAGCTTCAAATCTTATTGAATACAAAACGATGATCGTTTATGTACAGCCTATAAATCGGTTGGCGTTGGTTCTGATGTTCTCTGTCGCCCTCAGCTGTTCCTGCAGCGGGAGCGGGCCGCCGTCCTGGCTGAGGCCCAGACCGATGACCTCATAAAGGAGGCGCCGAAAGCTGCTTTGGACCAGAGCGGCGAGTGGCAGGAGACGGGCGGAGAGATCCAGTGGGTCGCCAACGACAACGACTCCGACAAACAGGACGAAGGCAAGAAGAATAAGAATGACGAGGAGGATGAGGAGCTGGACCTAAACAAAGGTACAACCAGAGTGTGGCTTTGATTACTTCCTGCTGTTGATGATCGTGACCATCGTGCAGGACAAAGTGAAACATGATCCTCGTTTCTCTGTCCCAGCTCTGCAGCATGCAGGGAAGCACATGGAGGACAGTATTGTGGCCTCCTACACGGCACTGCTGCTGGGCTGCCTCTGCCAGGGGAGCCCGGTGAGTCTGACACACACACACACACACACACACACACACACACACACACACACACACACACACACACACACAGAGTTGTGTATCTGTAAGTTGAGAAGATGTCACCCTGACTCATTTATTTCCTGGAGACTAACATCAAAACATGAATGAATTGCATGCTGGGTTTGTGCTTTTTGTCCCCATAATGCGACTCTGACAGATTTGTGTGTCTGTAGGGAGTTTCTTAAAGTTTTCACCTGCATTTTAAATACAGTAGAAACACATTTACCCTCAAAAACACATAAATACAGACTCATGACACACACTACCTGAGGCGTACAGTTCACAGCAGCACTTGTTGTTATGAGGCTTCAGAGCTCGTTTTGATTTGTCTGATTTATTGTTGTGTGTTTGATCGATTTCTTTTGACTCTGTCCTGCAGATGAATGTGACTACTGTGAGAGAGAACCTGCCTAAAGGAGATTTCTCCATCATGACAGAAATGCTGAAAAAGTTCCTCAACTTCATGAACCTCACTGTGAGTCACAGCTTCAATAAAAGAATCCCTGTAATGTGTTTAGTTCTGTTCTAGTGAACACGGAGAGAAAAGTCCTGATGATTCTGATCCAATTGTACTCTGAATATGTTTGGGGATAATTTATTTACTTTTTTAAATTAAAGCTTTAAACTTGTTGTGGAGATGATCATCGTTTTACATAAAGAAATGTCGCTAAAGCAGATAAGACACAAAAAAATGGAAATTTTGACCCCTGGCCTTTTTATAAGCTAGTTTATCAAATTACCGTATATCCTGCTCATGTTGGAGCACATAAATCCAGAAGAGCGGGTCGTTTTACTGAAATACATGAAGGAGGGAAGATTTCAGAACCGAGCGAGTTTGTAGAAACGCGTCAGAGCTGCGAAAAAACACGGTATAAAGGATGGACGTCGCTACGCTGACGCCAACTATTCTGAAGCCATTTTGTCACAAAAAACTGGATGTAACGAGGAGGGGTGGGTCTCATCCTGAAATCACTTACTCATTGGCTAAAGACTTGTCAATCACAAGCCATTAGCCATTGAGCAAGCGCCATTGGCTTTGTTGAAACGTGGTATGACCAAGATTTACAAAACCAGGATATTGTGTACTGAGGCTTAGACGGAGAGCCATTTTCCCATAGGATGCTTTAGGATCAGAAGTTGACTTGCAACCACAGTTATCGCCATCTGGTGGCCATCAGATAGAATGCAGGTTTTTTTGGCACTTCTGAACTGGCTTCACTTTTATGAATGAAGCTACATCTACGTTTGTTTTCACCGTGAAGGTAATAAAGACGGCGTACATTTACTCTGACAGGATACTGGTTGTTATGTGTTACATTAATGGACACATTAGCTACAATTCCAGCATTTGCTTGTTCAGCATAATGTGTTTATACATCATCGTTACCTCCAAACAGAACTATCACAGCTGTTGCTGTCTGCAAAATGTAGTCACTATTTCACAAAGGTGGACGTGAGGCTGCTGTAAGTCCAGACTAATGCAACACTGATAGAAGAAACTCTTTCCACAATATCAAAGTGATATATTCTGATTAGTGTTCGTCGTAATCCTTCATCTGCCTGTGCTGCTCTCCGCCCGACGTCTGTCAGAGGCAGGCTAATGAGAGAAAATACTCATTATTCAACGACGATTATCAGACGAGTTTATTCAAGAGTGAAATCTGTGATTTAAATAAAAAACGAGCAGTGAGTTTGTTGAAATGGTAAGAAAGAAACGATCTGCACGTCTAATTTTCCAGTTGTAATGAATTCGTTTGATTTATTTTTGTTGAACGATCTGTGAAGTGTGTGTGTGTGTGTGTGTGTGTGTGTGTGTTCATGACTGACCCCTGCTTCCTCTCTGCAGTGTGACGTCGGCACCACAGGACAGAAGTCCATCTCCCGGGTCATTGACTATCTGGAGCACTGCTAGAGAGAAGTCTCACATACGTACTCACACAAAAAGACACATGCAACACAACCATCTCCTTCATCATCGTTACCACCACCATCATCATCACCACCACCTCCCCCTCATGCGACCGCTGGAGTAAACTGACGGGACGTCGTCCTCTTCCTCCTCTTAAAGGAGCTTCACCTCGTCAGCGTGCACGTTGGAAACAGCTCGCTTCCTCTGTGACTTTAAAGGATAAACCCTTTAAAGCTGCAGCAGAGATCACATGCTTTTGTTTTTCTGAAGAATCCAAGTCAGTATTTGGTTGTTATTTCTTCCTTTTTCCTCAGTTTAAAAAAAGTTGCTCAGAGCGATGTTTTTCTTCTTGTCTGATAAATTCCTGTTCAAAGCGTCTCCTCACCTTCTCAGCCCCTCCCTCGTGAAAACCCCTTTCGTATAGAGCGATGGCAGATTGGAGTGAAGCTGCCATTCCCCCACCCCAGCCTGCCATCAAAGCCTAGCGGCCCTGAGCGCGGCCTTTTGGAGCCAATAACTGCCAAACAAACAAACTGAGCTTTTTAAAAAGAAAAAAAAAAAAGAAAAGATGGCTTTTACTTTGAAAACGTCGACCCCAGCTCCTCACAGGCCGCCTCATTTCTCTCACGCTGTGTTGTTCTTCTCCTCTCTTTGCTGCTGTAACCTCTTGGCTCTGTCTGAAGGAGGTGCTTTGGCACTGAGAAACCACGCGTATTGATCATTTGTGGGCGGAGGGTGGGAAGCCTGACCCGCGGTGAAGTCGAGGTGGGACTGCTTGTTTTTGCATGACACCTCGTTTCGTGGTGGCGTCGAAAGAGACGCGCGGCACCTTTATGCCGACTTCACACCTGACTCTCAAAGCTTTTGAGGGCTTTAGAAACTTTGAACAACCTCTGCTTCCAAAAAGCAGAAAGTTTTTCCCTTTCAAACGATCGATCGCGCTCTCGCTCGACATCAAAAGCTTCGTGTCTCAGCGGGTTCCCGAGCCCTCCGGACCAGAACCTGTCCTTCTCCTGCTCCTTTCAATTACCGCCAGGCGTTTGAGCTCGCTGCTCGTGGTGGAGCCTTCAATTACAGCACAAAGGCGGCCAAGGAAGCCCCCCCAGTCTGAGAGGTGAAGGCGAGGCACTTTGCTTTTGAACCAGGCCACCAGCAGAGGGGTTTTCACAGAGCAGGTCGATTATTTGTCCCTCCTGCTCAGGTGTTTTTAGGAGGAAACACTTTAGCTGGAGCTCAAGATCCTCAAACCCGCAGTTTAACTTCAAATCCTGTGTGTTTGGACTTTCCAAGAGTGCATCACTCTCTAACGTACATTTCAGCGATCCTGAGATTTGATTGGGAATTTGTAAAGGATAGAAATCGGCCCCGTGCTTTTCCGTTAGGCCTTCTGTGGTTTTCATCTTTGAAGCCTTTTCAGATGGCACACGTGTGAAGAAGTCAAAACTCCAGCAGCACTGACAGTACAAACAGCAACTCATTACACGTCAGCCATTGCACTTGTAGCTTTAACCTCCCCCGCCTTTCCTGTCCTCTGTGCACCGTCAGTGAAGTTCCAGAAAAGTTCCCTGATGGGGGAAAGGGAAGTCCGGAGCCTTAAACGAGTCATTTTTGTTCCTTTTTCCTTCAAGTGCAGCGTTCTCTTGAAGCACGTTTGAGTTGTAACTAAAGGCTTTATTAATAGAATAAATAGATATGATTTAATTTGAAAAGATTTTCAGCCTCGTTGTTAAAAAGCTAAAAAAAAAGTTATTTAAGTTTTCCTCAGTTTGGAGACTCGCAAAAGAGCGAAACTCCAGGGGAATATGTGAGTCTTTCACACAGCAGAAACAGTTTTTCCAATAATTTCATTGGAAGATGTCTCGGATAAGCCCCGCCCACTCCATTCAAACCATGCAGCCACGGTCTAACTCTCACTGGGCGCCTCAAACTGAAGTGTCCCTTCAGTTGCTTTATTAACCCTTTAATAACCTCCAGCTAATAAGCTTGTTATCTAGGAAGCCTGAATAAGAAATAAAAGAAGAAAGATGGCCGTGACCATCGTTTCAGTGTTGGCTCTTTGTCTGCAGCCATGTTCAGGTCCCCACAGTCGCTCATCAACACTGAAACGCAAACCTGTGACACTAAAAGTCACTGCTGTGAGGTAAAGGACACAGAAGCTGTCCATAGAGACCAAAACAGGTTTTTAAATTCCAGCAGGCTGCGCGTGTTAATTACTGCTGTAAATTTGTCACATTTTAATGCGAGTCTGTGGGGACCCACTCGCTTTTGGAGCCTCAAGTGGATGCTAGAGGACCTGCAGTTGTTGACGCTAGCTTCATTTCCTTCGTTCCTGCTTTAAGCTAAAGATTCGCCTTTGAATTTCTTTTCTGTAAAACAGATTTTTTAAAAGTCCAGATTAAGAGAGAGAGAGCATCGTCTGAGCAAGCTAACATTTAAGGTTTTCACTTAAAATCATCTGTTCCTTTTTGCTCTGGCGTTTTGTCATCAGCACCGTGAGCTCCTGCTGCTGTTTCATCTTTAGAGCTGGAAAAAAATGACATTGAATTGACCTGTTAAAGATTGTGTCATTGTTCATGTGGTTTTGTATTTGTTTGTCTGTGGACATCAGCGCGCACACACACACACACATACACACACACCTTAAAACTTCACACTCCTTTATGAAAAGTTTACAAGAGCTTTATTCACAGACGTCTGGAAGAATGAATGGAAGAGCTTTTTGTACATAGTTTCCTGTAAATAGATTGGACCTCCTCATGTAGGAGGGGAATGATGGAGGGAGTTTGGGGTGGAGGGGGCAGTTTGGGGAGGGTCACGGGTGGGCCGGGGTTAAATTTAAATTTAGACCGTAGACTCTACTTTTCTGAATCCGATTCTATTTTTTCTTTTTTCTAAGCCTTTTTCTCCCAGCTGTGTTGTTGTTTTTGGACGGACAGAAAGCTTCTTAACGAGCCGCCTGCAGGAAAACTTGATCTTTGTACCAATTTGCAGACCGATGTCTTTGGTTACCTGTACATAATTTTAAAATAATAAAAATTGATACTTTGAGTAACTCTGGCACAGAGTTTTTCTTTCTGTCGTCCTCGGTGTTTGAGTCCTCGAACACATGAAACACGTTTTGGTCCTTTAAAGTCTGACGCTGCCGAAGACAGAATCACAGATATTCACGTCCCCCCTGCACGTCCTCCTCGGGGCACCCCGGGCCTCCGCCGCTGCTCTTGGCCGTGTGGAAGTGGCTCTCGGGCCGAGGCGGGTCCCCGGCCGCCGGCGCTTTGTCGGTGCCCGGGCTGGGTGCTCCGCCCGCGCCCTGCTGCAGCAGCTCGCTGAGGGTGGAGATGTAGATCTGCGCCATCTGCAGGGTCTCGGACTTGGACAGCTTCCGGTCGCTGTCCGTGTTGGGAATAACGCTGCGGAGCCGGTCAAAGGCCACGTTCAGTCCCAGCATCCTGCGCCGCTCGCGAGCATTGGCCGCGAGGCGCCGGCGTCTCTGCGCGCGCTCCAGAGCGCTCGTGTCCGGCGGCAGGTAGTGCAGCGCGCCCCCGGCGGCACCGAGCCGGAGCTCCACGATGGCGCGCGGGGGGTCCCGGTAGTCCCCGGAATGGTCCTGTGCGAGGCTCCGCTGCAGCAGCGCGTGGAGATCCGCGTGGAGCGCCGAGACCGCGGGACCGGGACCGCACTCAGAGTCCACGGACACGAAGGGAGCGAAGAGGCTTTTACGTGGAGGCATCTCTGCTCCTCCTCCGCTCTCCCCTTTCTCCTCTACTCTGTGTCTTTGTCCTACTGTCTGCTTCTTCCTCTCCTTCTTCCTCCTCTCCTCTTATTTCCTTCTCCTCCTTCACCAAACGGCCACAGCCGCTGAGCCTCACCGGGACCCTTCACGTTTCTCGGCATTGATGGGAGAATTTATGGAGTGGGGGGCCTTGCGTGCTTCGGGGGCGTGGACAGGGTCGTGTGCTGCTCAGTGAACTTTGCCAGATGCGCAGCTGGAAGTCGATTAACCGAGTTCATCAAAAGAGGATTAGAAGCGTCTCAGTGCGCCTCTAAGGGCCGAAGAGGACGGAGAGCGCCAGCAGCCACGGTGTGAAGTTTCACTCACGCAAACTTCACGTACAGTTTCTGCACGTAAAGTTTTTCAATCATAAAAAGTTTATAATAAGAGTTTCAAACTGAAAGCAAACTTGTGTCATGCAATAGATCATTGAAGACCGCAGTGACGTCACTGAAGTGAACCTCAACTGTGGAGAAACATTTTAGCACTCAGATTTAAAAAAGAAGGGAAACAAGGGTATTTGTATGTTAGTCTGAGTACAGCTGGTACTGTGCACTGCTTCCATCACCACACAGATGTTAGTGAATGAAATATTTCTCTGTTCTGTCATCAGAAATCTGCATGATTTGTTTCTTTTTCACACAGAAACATTTATCCCAACACGGAACAGTTGGAACAATCATTCATGCTGTGAAGCTGCCCGATCAATTTAATGCAAACACATTTTAAAAAATTTCATTTGAGTTAATAATTTGATGAAGATCAGTGAAAAGGGATCATTTGTAAAACAAACAGCAGATGAATAGATTGCAGAGTAATAATGTTTGAATGAAGAAGAGAAACAGAGTAAAATTAAAATAAAACCGAAAAGTAAAAAATAAAAAAAGCTACATGTGGTTTGGGACCAGAACTGGCCTGCCAGAGGGCGCACTGTGGTCCACACAGGAGGGAGCATCATTCATTCAGTATTCAAAGGTGAAGGAAATTCTCCAATTTCTTTCTTGTTGTTTATGGATTTTTTTAATCATCCTCCTCTGAAGGTTTTGTGTTTCAGAAAATCAAATTTTAAATGTGAACTTTGTAAAAGAGACGCAGGTTATTAACTCTGAGGTTCAGCTGGGAGAAAACTTCAATCCTTCTTTTTGTGTCCAGGCTAAACAGATTCTCCCTCCACGCCTGTGTTGGGACATTTAAGCTTGCAGCAGAGAACTCTGGTTTGATAACAAATTAAATTTTAAGCAGCTGTGAAACAAATAATGTTTGGATCATCTTTAGAAACACCTCCAGAACCAGCTAAAGCTTCCAGACTGAAGGAACGGCAGTGATGAGCACAGTCGTTTGGTCTGATATGAAGTTAGGCCTCTTTTCTGTTTCAGCAAAGGACAAAAATGTCTCCCTGCCTCTCTACAGGTGGACAAGTCGCCTGGACAGGTGGAGGAGAGGACATGATGATTACTACATCTCTGACCTCGCATCGCCTCCGGGTCCCTGGAACAACATTTCTGTTTCCAGCTGGGGTCCTGAGGCTGCGCCTTAAACCACACTTTCACTGGAGAAATCATTTTGACTGCAGTTAAATAAATTCTTATTTTGTTCCTCTTGTGAAGCACTTTGCAACTAAACGTGTAAATATAGATTCAGATCTCCAGCCATCGAAGGACTAAGGAAGAAGCCGCCTTTGGTTTTCGGCCCAGCCTTGTAATCCTGTCCGACTTTGGGCTGAGCATTAATTATTCATGCAACAGTTACATGAATAAATACCACATAGAGCACGTAGGTGAAGACATTTTCTTGGTTTAATAGTATTTTTCCTAAATGGTTGGGGGATGATGTTAGCGTCGCACACTTGATTAAAATGCTCAGCGTTTCACGGCTGTAGCGTCCTTGAGTTTCCCTCTGCAGGCTGCTGAGACATTTGTCTGATGTATTAAAGCTCGTCACTGGAACTTGTTTTAAGGTTAATTAAAAGTGTTGTGATCCCGGAGGTTAAAGCCTGACGATGACTGACAGCCGCTGGCAGCCTCATATCCTCTGGACAGACTCTAATGGGATTTAGCAGCGTGTCCTGGCCGCCGTGTGCCAGCGCTCTGCCGGGCCGGGCCTTTGCAAACGCCACAGCGTGCCACCGAGATGGCACAAAAATAGCTGCGTGACACACGGGAGCATAATGGACTCCTTATGGCCGGGGGTGGGGGGCCCTCGCTGTCTGGGGCCCCTGGCTCATTTTCCTTTTATTCTCCAATCTGGAGCACGTGGGGAGGTTTGGCTTCACGCCTTAGCTGACAGTTGCTGGCACGCTCCGCTTTATTAAAGCCAATGAAATGGCTCATTGCAGCCAGAGAGCGGACACAGGCCGCAGATCAAACCCTCCCACCGCTGTGACGCGCCCGTGCAGATGACACGTACACGCCACACCGAACTCCTGCACATCTGCAAGTTTGGCTTTTTCTGGTCTTGTTGCAAAAAGTTTCACTTCTTTTTTTTTTTTTAAAGTTAAACAGATGAACACTTTTTGTGTGTTTCAGCTGATTTCACAGCACGAGCTCACTTCACATCTTTAAAAAGTTCTTCTGATTCTTCAGTTAAACTGACTGTTTTTGTTTAATTTGAATTACTGAGGGTTTTTTAGCATGTTACTGTGTTTGGTAAAACTTTATCATTCAGCCCACGACAAACGCTACAGTCTGCCTACAAAGTAAGATGGACAAATATTGGATTTTCCCACAAAATGATCAAAAATTAACACAGTACTCAAAATTACTTTTGCACAACCTAACCTTAGCTATGCATTGCTAAAAATTGCTTACAGTATAAATATTTGTTTGTTTCTTGTAAAAACCTGACATGTTATTCTGCTTTATCTGCCTTTAAGTATTTGTAGGCCAATGCTTTTGTTGTTGTTATTATTATTGTTATTATTATTATTTGAGAGGAGAGGAAAGCATACAGGTGTTCTGCTCCTGTAGATGAAACAGGTAGCAAACATGTCACATGGGCCATCAGCTACAGGTGGAAACATCTTTCACCTTCAGCTTTATTTTCTTTTAGTTATTTGTGTATACATGTGGTCACTGCAGTCTTTACTCTTTAATTTTTCTTAAATAGAAGATAAACTGCATTTCCTGCAGAGCATTAATCCCCATTTGTGTCTCCATATTTGCAGCAGCAGGATGTGGCTTAAGAGAAACTAGTGTATGTGTTTGTGGTCATGAAGGAACACGTCACGGTGCGATACGGGGGTGTTTCCAGTAGTTTTTGGACAAAATTGAGCTCTGTGGTGTAAAAGAATGAGAATCAGGTTTTGAGACGCGCTCAGTTCATGAGCTGCTATCCTAAACTGATGTGCAGGTATTTTAACAACAAAAAGCCCTGAAATGAAAAGAATGAATTGCTCTCTGATGCTGACAGAAAGCACATTTGCATTCCTCTGTTTGGGAAGCAAACATGGAACGAGTGGTTATTAGAAGTAAGAGGTTTGGCGTCACTCGTTAACACGCTGTGCCTTATTAAACCCAATGAGATGGCTCGTTGGAGCCAGCGGACCGACATGGGCTGCAGATCAAACCCTTTTTCCACAGAGTCGGTGAAGCAACACAGCTGAGCTTTCTCTCCACAGTGGACTTTAACACAACAAGTCATTTCTGTCCAGATAAACTCAAATCTTTTACCCCACATTTATTCACCACCGTTCGAAGCTACCTGACCCTGCCTCGAGACGGTCACGTTATCACAATGACTCCATTTTCACTGCTGCTGACAAAAAACTATAAAATACCAAAGTGACATGAATTATCTCACAGCTGTAAATACTGGGACCAAAAAAGATTTCTAAAATCATAAATGTCCGCCTGGGTGAAGCATGTGTTTCATCTTTGTCTGCTTCTTTTGTTGAGTTTGGAATAAAAGCCTGCAGTGTGAACATGAAGCCCAGCGTGTCAGTAACACACAGGCTGGATGTCAGTCAGCATGACCGCAGTGGTATCGCTCTGTAATTTTTAATGTTCATTTCAGTGTCTTGCGTCAGAGACCAGCTGTCTGATAAATGCTTACATTTTTTTGCCTCTCTTTGCAGGTTATTTTCACTCAGAGTCTGTCGACCTGAAAACCCATCTGCCAAAAACTGAAATCTTAACAAGCTTCCTCATTTTTCCAAGCACCATTACACTCTAGAAGTCACCCAAATTGGCTAAAAAGCAAATCAGTCTGAGTCAATTTAGCACCAAACACACTAATGTGATAGTACACTCTGGGCAGAGTGACCAGATCCCAAAAAGTGAATGTGGAGCAAAGAGTGTGTTCATGTAGGACGACGTGAGAGCTGTTATTAATGCTGAGAAAAGTCTGAAGTTTGCCATAAAGTTTGACACTTTCATTAAAAAGACATTAAAATTTATTTAATTCAGTTCAATTTTATTTATACAGCGCCAAATCACAACAACAGTCACTTCAAGGTGCTTTATATTGTAAGGTAGACCCTACAATCATACATACAGAGAAAAACCCAACAATCATATGACCCCCTATGAGCAAGCACTTTGGTGACAGTGGGAAGGAAAAACTCCCTTTTAACAGGAAGAAACCTCCAGCAGAACCAGGCTCAGGGAGGGGCGGGGCCATCTGCTGTGATTGGTTGGGGTGAGAGAAGGAAGACAGGATAAAGACATGCTGTGGAAGAGAGACAGAGATTAATAACAGGTATGATTCAATGCAGAGAGGTCTGTTAACACGTGTTCAGTGAGAAAGGTGACTGGACATGTTTAATCCCAAGACTCAGTTTTAATGAGCATTAATGGAATTAAAGGCTTATTTTCAAGGTCATGCTGAAGGTTCTACAATATCTTTGACCGTGATTGACTAACATTGGTTTCTCTTTGCACCATAAAAATGACAGCACTCAATGGACTGATCAATACTCAGAACAGTTTAAAAGTCCAAGTAACTCAGTGAAGATCAGAACTGTCGAAGTTGGGAAGGTCTCTTGGAGCCATTTCTAAACAACTGCAGATCCCAAGATCAAACCATTCACATTTGTGAAACAAACAATTTTATGTAAGAACAATATGTATGTATTCTAGTGTGTCATCCAAGTAACACGGCTCTTCTTCTAGAACTTGCCAAACTGTCTTTTGGTAAAGTTTTCTACAGTCAGATAAAGACTGAGCTGTTTGGCCACCCACAAACTACTGTACCAAGCATGGTGATGCAAGCATCGTGCTCTGGGCCTGTTCTGGTACCGGTACCACTGGCAGCTCAAAGTGAATGAAATAATGAAGGAGGACCACTTCCAAATTCTTCAACTTCACCTCAAATCAGCCAAAGCTAAAGCTAGATGGACAACAGCCAAGCCAACTTTATTTATAAAGCACTTTAAAAACAGTGAGCACTGAACAAAGTGCTGAACATAAAATAAGAAAAAATTTAAATACTACAAATAAAAATACCATAACAGTAGAAATACCTCACATGGAGTAGTCATTTTTCTTATACTTATACTTAAGTACTTATACTAAGGCCTTTAAGACTATACGTAAATGCTTTGTCGGTGTCAATAAACCAGCTAATTAAAATAAATTCTAAAAATCAAATATCCAGCAAGAAAATGCCAGAAACTTGTTGATGGAAACCAAAACTGTCTGATCGAGGTGTAATTTAACCAAATGTTGGTATATTTGAGCCTCTATGTAGACCACAGGTGTCCTGCAGGTTTTGGACGTATCCTCGATCCAACACAGCTGATTTAAATAGCTAAATTACCTCCAGAGGCCTGGTAATGAACTAATCATTTGTTTCAGGCGTGTTGGCCCAGGGTGATATCTAAAACCTGCAGGACACCGGCCCTCGAGGCCTGGAGTTCGACAACCCTGATGTAGACCTTTGACCCTGTGTTGTTCCTGTAGACCCTGTAGAAAAATTTAAATTAAATTCAAACTTGTGCACCTATTTCTTGTTTTTTAAAGTCATTAAACTTCTGACCATAACTGTATGTCACTGTCTTCTACACATTATTATAACAGCTGTGAAGAAAACAGTGATCTGTTATTTCAGGAATTTCGACCAATTTGAAGTTTTGATTTTGAACTGAAGAAGCGTTCGGAGCTGGAAATATGCTGGACTTAACGAGGAGACAGAACTAAGAAAGAAGGAAACAAACCGAACCAGCCGACCATGTTCTGTGTGTGTCATCTGTCTCATATAACAAACATGACTACAAAGTTTCGGCTGCACAAAAGATGAAAAAAAAGACAAGGGAGCCAATCAGAGAGCTGCAATTTGACATGCTGAAAGAGCCACACAGGAAGCGCTACAGGTGACGGTCATCCACACATGACGGCCGCCGGCTTGGTGTGTGTCAGGACTCCGGAGTGACAAAAACGCTTTGATTCTGTGATTCAACAGGAACCACCAACACACACACACACACACACACACACACACAGAGAAAACAAACGCAGATCAATAGCCAAACACCTATGGAAGAACAGCCTCACACTACAGTGAACACACACATACACAAAGCCCCCGACACACTCATTTGTCTCATTTCACACCACTGATCCTTCCTTCCTCCCTCATTGTGTCTTTCTTTAGATGCACACACACTTATTTGTTTCACTACACATCACAGGAGCCTCCTGCTCTCTCTCCCTGCTGGTCCAATCATTAATCATTGATCAGTCCAGCTCAGTGTTGTGTGTGTGTGTGTGTGTGTGTGTGTGGCCACGAGGAGTTTAATCAGGCGTGTTGCCCCACTAATGAAAGATCGGCCTCTTCTATCGGCCCCTCAGGATGTTTGCTGTGTGTGTGTGTGTGTGTGTGTGCATGTTAGAGATAAAAAGTGAGTCTTTATTTTATTGATGGTTTGCTTCTCTACTGTGCTGTGATGCATTCACTGTCACTCCTGAAACAAATATACATTTGTGCTTCTGTGTTTGTGAGACTCCTTGTTGGCTTTTGCCACAGCCACATTATAAAAAACAGCAGTTGGAGAATGCAGCAAAATCCCTGTGACTGTGTGCATTAAACTTGCAATAGTTGCTTTGAAAACGGGGACTTTGTCTGTGATCACTTAAATTTGATTTAGACCAGTGGTGTCCAACTCCAGGCCTCGAGGGCCGGTGTCCCTGCAGGTTTTAGATGTGTCCTTGATCCATCACAGCTGATTTAAATGGCTGAATGACCTCCTCAACATGTCTTGAAGTTCTCCAGAGGCCTGGTAATGAACTAATCATTTGATTCAGGTGTGTTGACCCAGGGTGAGATCTAAAACCTGCAGGACACCTCGAGGCCTGGAGTTGGCCAAGCCTGATTTAGACTTTCCAGTTACAACTGACGTTGTAACTGGAAATGCCTTTTATCTGTACACCGCGACCTTCTACGCCATTCATGTCATTGTGGTCCCAATGTGTACTTAAATTTATCAGGAGCTGCACTTCAGGTTACGTAGAAGGATGCAGCGTAGGGTTAAAATGGGGTTTCAGTTGTGGCGTAGGTTACAACATGGCAAAAGCGCCGAGAGGCAGCTGTTGTTTTGATTTGGTGCTTTACAAATAAAACTGAATTGAAAACAACGTAGCTCTTATGTGGAAGTATAATTCCTGTGTCATGGTCAGTTGCCATCTTCAAAGAGACTTTGGTGCATCAAGGCAGTAATAAAACAGCATGAAGACAGAGGACAGACCTCCCAATTCAAGTGAATAATCCTAACTATGGTGGCTGCTATAGGACAAACAAGTTTTAGTCAGCCAAGAAAGATCAAGAACAGTAAATAAAGACTGTACCCGCTGGTTTCTCCTACTGTTTGAATAATATCAACACTTTGCAATAAATTAGGAAATAAAACATGGATCCACTCCATTAATGGTCAGTTGCACATTTTGCAGTATTTTACATTTTTTACCCCAGTGTCCCTGACAAGCCTTCATCTGTAGTATGTGCACTCAAATAGCAAAGTGACTCTGGACTGCATCCACCCCAAAGTTTAGCTGTGCAAGGCTGTCAGGCTACTGTTTACCTCAGCTGACAATGCTGGGGGACAAGTGTCCTCCTTTATCTACTCTGGGGGTGGCTGTAAAACTGGGAAAGGAGTCTAATATGAGCCAAAGAGTCAGTGAAGCTCACTTCTGTTCAGTGACATTGATACCGCAGTGAGTTATCGAGCACAGCCTAAACTTTTCTGTTGGTAAGCTGCTGTTAGCCTCTGTTAGCTGCTGTTAGTCTGCATTAATGAAACTGACATTGAAGTTTAGCTAACATTGTTGTCTTCTAATACTTAGTGAATAAACTCTCATATAATGTCAGAACGTAATCAAACTGTTCATCAGAGGGAATCTGTGATCTTTAGGAAACTCGAGCCTAACATTAGCTGGCATAATGTTAGCTTATAACCAGCTGTTGTTGTTTAGCTGCAGGACGTTGTGGGTGTTTGCGAACACTTTTGGCATACTACATGTGTGTCTGGTTTCTGGCCAGATGTGTGAAACATGATTAGTTGGAAGGGAGCTGTCTTTCTTGCCACTGTATTCAATCATGGTGCAGGAACATGGTGGCTCCACAAACAACAAGCCTGTATTTTTAATGCATTAATGTTTATGTTTATGAGAATGCATCAGTATTGTATGTATATTCACAAGCACAGTATCCTTTATTCTACTAAATAACCTCAAAAAATGACTAACTATATGTAGCATATCCACCACATATTTAAGTGCAAAATCATTTAAAGCTTTAAACACAAACAGCGCCACTTCATACAGGACTCTGTAGTGCACAGGGAGCCAGTGCAATGCTTTAACACTGCAGGGATGTGATCTCTGTTTTGGCCCAGTTGGCAAACGTGTTGCAGATGAGTCACTCTCATCCACAAAGACTGACTCAGATCGATTGGAAGTGTTGCCAATCTGTCTAAATTTAAAACCTGAAATGCAATTACTTGCAAAATAGAGTGTAATTGAACTCAGTCTGAGTCAGACTGCTATTGTTTGGAGACAGGTTGCCTCCCACCCGGTGACCTGTGTGATCACCTTGCGATTAAAGCGATTAAAGGTGGCACAGGTGCAGATGTTGCATGCTCAGCCTCTGGTTGGTCATCAGAACTACATGCAGTTCATCTCTGAAAGCAAAAAAATTCAGTGCAACGGCCGATTTATCCCTGTCACAAGGAGGTTGTCATCCTATGTTTGGTGTGATTGACCAGTTCTTTTATTCCTCAGCCACCAAACATGATGAGTGAGCTGGCTCTTTACAAACACATCTGCTGAGTCATACTGAATGTTTGAGCCATAACAACGTCCTCACAGAATTAAAGTAACATAACGTTGGTGTGTAAGAGTAATGATGCCAACGCCCACTTTCACCAGAAGACGCCGTCCTGAGATGGAAACATGTTATGACTGCCTGCATGTGACACGTTAGCGGAAATCTGCAAACTGCAGCTATAACAAACAAAGTGTTTGTCTTTGCACCGACGCCACTCTCACCTCCTTCTTTGTACCTCACATCCCACCCTTCCTCTCCTGCTGCTGCCATTTCCGATTTCCTTTTATCCGCTGTTTATTGACCCCGCTCCTCCTCCCTGCCACTCTGAACTCTGCGTCTCTCCCACTTTTCTCAGCTGTCTCCGCCTTTGACAGACGATCCGTGTTTTTCTCACTGTGATAACTTGACCCTCTGACCTCTACCTGTTTCTCCCCGACTGACGCTGCTCCTGTAACCTCCACCAACCAGCGATTAATTATAGAAGCGCGAGGCAGGAGGGAGAGGAGATGACAGAAACGTCAGCCTGGATTATGAATACTGCCTGAGAGGAGAGAGAGGGAGTCCATCAGTGGAAGCAGAGTCAAATTACAACTTTCAATGTTCACTTCTCTCTTCGTGTTTCTATTAATGTGTTTCTGCCTTAAAATAATTGTGTTTCTAAGCAAAATTCAATGGAGGATGTTTATAGTTAGGTGTTTGGATATGAATATGTAGATCTGGAAAGCAAGGGAATAGATTCTTGGGTTATATAAACTCTTCTTTTGTTGTCCAAGATCATCAAGATGGCTCTTTCTTGCAAGCACAGTCAGCCTGCTTGGAGAGCAGATATCCATTTTTACGCTGGTCTTCTAAGAGCACCATTTGCCATATTAGGTTCCCTTTATTGGCTCATACAAAATCTTAAATACCTCGTAGACAGAGGTACATCTCTCTCTCTCTTGTGTGAATGGGAGGCAGAGCCTTCAGCTATCAGTCCCCTCTCCTGTGGTCATTGGATGGCTGGGCTTAGTCCTGTTGGAGGTCTCTTCCTGTTAAATGGGAGTTCTTTCTCCCTACAGTTTCCAAGTGCTGTCCATAGCACATAATGTGAGTATAATAGATTTAAAACATTCTTGAATAATACATTTCGCAGGTTCTGTCTGTGTGGGTTCCTTCCAGGTACTCCACCCCGCACAGCTCAAAGGCTTGCATGTCAGGTTAACAGGTGGTTCTGAACTGGCCGGTGACCTGTCCAGGTGTATTCCAGCTTTCGCCCTATGCAAGCTAGGATAGACTCCAGATAAGGACAAGCAGAAGAAAATGGATGTTGGAGCATCTCAGAAAAGATTCATTGATGTAGTGAAGAACTTGAGAGATTTCTAAAAGGAGCAGCTGCAAGAAGAAGAAGAAAGAAGCAGACAGACGGACGATTATGGCGGTTATATGAAGAAACAAAGCTCTAAAACTAGAGGAAAAGTGAATTAATTGAAGAACTAATAAAAAAGGAAAATGAAAGAATTCAATTAAATCAGTAACATTGGTTTATGCACATATGATGGATCAATAATTAGTATTTATGTTACATTTGTATCAGTGATGCATTAACATGTCATGCCAATGCATTTTCATCTTTCTCCACGTATTCTTACAGTATGTGAAGCAGCTTATGGTTAGACCCGAGGCTGGCTGGCCTTACATGGCGCCCGATAAGTTAAAAATCCACAGTGACGACAAATGACTCTATGATGATGATGATTATGATGCCTGATGTCATTCTCTCTCACCTCCATGCTTCCCTGTCTCTCTGCGTTACTGATGTCCAATGAAACCAACATAACTTGAAAAAAGGGAAGGAGATGGTTTAGAAATGAGGACATGTACAGAAAATTTCAAAACAAAAAAAATGTCAAGATAATTTTTGGAAAGTTGGGAAGTTTAAGAAAGGTGAGAGAACATGGGAATCTAACAAGTGTGGTGCCAAAAGGGGGACATTTATGGAAAGTAGTGATAATTAGATCGAGATCCTTTTGGAAGTGAAGAGTTTAGGAGAGTGGGATTATTTTATACAGTTACCTCAGAGGGGTCCTCACAAGTAAAAGAGTGCACGAGCGATCCAAAGGAGGGAGCTGTGGCTCTGAGAAACCGTCTGAGAGGAGGAGGAGGAGGAGGAGGAGGAGGATGGGAGTCTTTAGGGCTTTGTGGGGGAGACACAGAAACATGTTGAGAGGATTTAGTAGTGAGTAGTGAGCTCTGACCATTTTAACACTTTCATTGTTGTTAATTTTCATTTATTCATTGTTGTTAATTTAGCATGGATGGTTCACAAACAAACAGGAAACATCAGATGTCCAAAGGTCCCTGAATGCACCAAAAGGAGGTAAACGACTGTATTATAAGGTGATATTCTTTAAAATGAAGTAAAATTATTGGCAGCCTGGAAGTAGAATGCTTTAAAGTGGATGGCAGGACTGGATAAATCTGCCTCTGATGTGTTGTATTATGTGTTTCTAATAAATTGGAAACAACACCTCCCCTTCACTGTGCACTGTGGTTATAAATGATGCTGTACTGGGTATAATAGCTCCCTGTGTGTGGTCCAGGAGCATCCATCCTGTTTAATGTGACAGCGTGTGTCTCCGTCCCGCCGGGTCGATACCCTGAATGAAGACGGCGCTGCGTTCAGGGAGTGTGTGGAGTTACGGCCACAAAATGAGATTTAGTTTAGTTTCCTGGTTCTTGTTCTTCGTTGTAGATTTATCTTAAAATATGTTTCTTAAAAATCACATTTCAAGATCTTTGATCTGAGGATGTTTGGGGTACTTTTGGGTCATCCTTCCACTGTGGAGGAGCTCGTTCCACTCATTTGGAAGTGAAACAAGTAGAATCAGGTAGATGAAGGAAAAAATATTACATCAGTTATGAACAACTCAAGAACACTTTGACCTGAATTTTTACAAATGTGGAATTTAATGACAAGGTTTTTAAAATAGGTGACATCAGATGCCGGCAGAGGTGGGAAGTAGCGAAGTAGAATTTTCAGGTATCTGTACTCGAGTATTTATTTTTCGGATTGCTTTTTACTTTGACTCCTGACATTTTTAAACAAGTATCTGTAGTTTCTACTCCTCACATTTTAAAAACAGGCTTTTGGTTTAACACATTTTAGTGGAGTTATTGTTTGACGTCACTGCGAGCCTCCAAACATCGAACTGATTTGAGCCTAAACAGGAAAAACATGAAAGGAAGTGCTGCTCATTTATTAATCACCAGGAGATGTGGCATAAAAAGAGATTAAAGAATCAAGACTGTGTGCCATAGTTGGTCATCTTTCTTTTTCTTTTGGCACAACACTGGAACTACTGCAGGTGTCCCATAAGTTGTGCTACCTCAGCATCGAGCTAGTGCTACAGAAAATAAGTGAGTGTTTTTTAAGTGTCAGGTAATTTGAAATGCAGTGTTTCTATCAGCAAACACAAAAACTGTTTGCAGTGGACACTCTTTCAATGATGAGGATGTCCACATCCTGGACAGGGAGGAGCACTGGTTTAAATGCGGAGTCAACAAGACCATTTACTTGAAAAGGGAAAGACCATCTCTGAATCGAGGAGGTGGCCTGAGTGTACATCTGTCACCATCTTACAATGCTGTGATTGCATCCATTCCCCAACTCTCTGTGAATGGGACTCATGGCCATTGATCAATGATCAGTGGTTGTTGATCAATGGTCATGGCAGTTTGCATATTAATGATGAAGGAACTGACCTCCCAGCCCATTGTTCCTTCAGTGGTGCTAGTTTCAGTCGTTGTGCAAATGTACTGTTTATAAGATTGGGGAAACCTGCAGTCAGCTGAGACTGAAGAAGTCACTTGGATGAGTTTATTCAAATGTTTCTCCCACTGAAAACATCCAGATGAACATAATCAACCTTTTGGGATGTTTGTGTGCAGTTTGTCTCACAGTGTGTTGCAGCTAAAGGTCCAGCTGCTATATTTCACAGGGAGAGAAAACTTCACTCAGAGATGGAGAAAGATAAGAAAGATGGGACAGGAGAGGAAGAAGAAGGCTTAGATTTAAAGGTAAGGACTACTCCAGGCGGAGCCCTCATGGCTGCCTTATCTTAATTATATTCCACATCTTAGACACTCTCATTACTTATATCCTCATGACACGTGCATATAAGTCTTTGGGGCCGGCCCACTCGCTCCCCCCCTGGCGGGGCCTGGGTAAATTCCACAATCAACTGTGAGCCAGTGCACAGACTTTAAATGTGCTGGAGGTCGGGTCGCCTGTTAAAGAGGAAACGTATTGCATGATGGATGGTCTGTGTTCAGAACTGCTCGTTCCTGAGATGTTTGAAATGTTGCAGGTTGAGTTTGGAGAGCTCAGATTGGATTTCAGTAGATCTGAAATCAGCAAGTCTAAATTTAAAAGGTAGCTCGCAAACACAGAGTGACCTCTGCAACAGTCCAGCCTCCTGGCTTCCTGATGTGTCCTGGTTTTATTTTGTTTCTATATATGTGAAAATGTATGTATGAAGTGTTTGTGCAAGTAATCCCTGTGTACCAAAATCTCAGGCTTGAGACATTTTTTTCTACTCTTGGCTCTGTGTGACATCACAGAGATGATATACCCATATATGGTTGTCTCAGGTGCTCCACCCAAGTCCTCTTTAAACCTCTTTTTTCTTTCGTTCTTGGTGTAAATACAGAGTGAAAGAAAGTAAACGGGTGATATCAGACAAAAGATGAAATGAGTGATTGAAGTGTAATGAAGTGTAAGGTAAATAAGGATGTTTTTGAACTGTGAATCATGCAAATTAGTGTAATAAAGTCCCAGAATAAAAAATATGAATCAGGAGATGAGCACAACAGTCTGTTCTGCAGGAGTTCTCAGCGTTTCCTCGACTCGTTTCTGTCTTGTCCAATCGTGAGTACCGCTGTCCTCCTAGTTTCCACTTCCTGTTTTATTTTGTTAATTGCTTTTTCCTGTGCGTCTACTGTGCTTTAACTTTGTCCTCTCTCCTTTGTGGTTCTTTTGTCTGATCAGTCCCCTGTGTGTGCACAGATTTGTCTTTCTGTAAGAGTCACATGTTGTGTGGTTGTGTTACTGTTAACATTTGTAAGCACTGCTGCCCCTGCAAAGACGTCCAGCATCTTCTTTCTTGTCCTTCCCGTTGTGTTGCCGATCTTTCCCATTAAGAAGCTATGCTGGATAACACTGTGTTCCCTGTTACTTGGATGCTATCTCGACTCTCTTTGCGACTTGGAGCTGATTTTTGTCGACTCTCTGCTGGTCTGGATTCTGCTGACTGTCTTAGCCTGAGCTGTGATGTTGCATCCACCCAGACACACAGAAGCACAGTCTCTGTGGTTGTTGTGCCCCTGCAGTTACTAAATTGCGCAAACATATAGAATTTTGTCATCTCAAGCCAACCTTTCACTCTCATCATGCTGTCTGTTTAGCAGCTCTGCTAATTAATCACCCTAATACAACGGCTAACACTCTCATTACACCCGTGGATGTATGCGCATGTAGCTTGAAATTGGCACCTAGAGGCTTGTGTGGTTCACTGCTCAGTCTGATGTGCGTTTCATAAAAAATGACACCACACCTGTTTCTGGATCCAACTGCGACTGCATTTCCTTTCCTGACCCGTGTGGCTTGTAATGACTGAGCCAGGCACTAGCATGGTTTCATCAGTTCCTGCTGCAGTCACTTGAACGGTGCACCTGTGGGCAGTCGTCACTAAAAGCACCCTGCTCATTGGTGTTTTTAAAGCCGTACGGTACTGTGTGTGCAAAATCGATTCCCTCAATTTTGCATTCCAGGTTAGTTAAAGGCAGCAGGGAGCTGAAAGCAGGGCCGGTGATGAGCTCTGTGTGTGTGAGTGTGTCCTGCTGCTATAGCTCCAGCTGTGAATGAGATGCTGATTTGATTGCCTGGCATAACTAGCTGTGTGTGCGTGTGAGTGTGTATGTGAATGTTCAGAGGAAAAGCGAGTGAAGCAGGCAAATATTGAGCCGAAAAAATGAGGCGACAATTTGTCTTTTTGAGGGGAAAATTGTACAAATTGTCACCGCGCTGACTGCAGCAGCATTTTCTCTGATGGAAACAGAAGAGCCGGTGAAGTGAGATTACTGAAAGTGGCGGTAGAGACTTGATCCACTCACACAGGTGTTTTCATTTAGATTATATCCCTGACAGGCTGTGGTTGAATGGTTACCATAGAAGCAGGGGTGTTACAGGTAATATCAGTAAATGCCCAGCGAGGCAGCTGGAATCTAAAACACTGGGCATCTTTTGGAAGGTGTGCCTGGCCTCGCTGCTTTAACAGCACTGTACCTGCACTCTGAGCTCAAGAATGGAGCACATAGGAAAGAGAAAAGTTCAGTGGACTGGTTCCATCACCTGCTACGGTTGGTTGGATTTCAGGAAACGGGAAGTTTGCAGAATGTCCGTCAAATAGACAGAATGTCCCAATTTTTCCCGTCACTGATTTTAGGCTTATTAGCTTCGGAGTGTAAGTGCACAGAGACTGATGAGCTGATGGGTCGTTTTTGGAAAACTATCTTAGTGCTCTATAGCTGTGTTTTAAAGATGATTGACCTCTAGAACAAATGTTTGAAGTTTTTAGGTTGGCTGGGCTCAACCTTAGAGGGGGCGGAGCTTGAACATCAGCTGCTTCAGTCCTGAATGCTTTCGTCTTGGGAGAAGACCCCGAGTTGGGCCCAGAACTCGCCGGAGAGATTATATTTGTATATAATTTGGCCCGAGAGGGCCTCAGGAATAACCAGGAGGAACTAGAAAGCATTACTGAGGAGAGGGACCTGAGTCTGAGCAGAGCATGATGACTGCAGTTTCACCTTTTAGATGTGGCAGTTACCCTTTTAAAAGAAGGAAAATGAGCTTTTTAACATGTAGTTAACGTTGTAAAAAGCTTTACCAGATGCCTCTTCCATCTCAACATTTCACACAAGGTGTCTTTTTGTTTTGCTGCCTTGATGCACTGACAATAACAGCCCCACTTTATAGACCTGCAAAGACTGCATTAGGAGGCTGGAGGGGCGGCGGTGGAATAAGTCCCGGGTTTATTAGTCAGGGGAGCGTGATTCTCATCCCCTGCAGATCTCAGCGCTTTGTACTTGGTTTTGCCTTTTGCCCACTTGCCAATTATTTTCACTCTCACTCACTTTTTATTTTTCTTGGACTTGTTTTCTTCTACGCCTCGCAAACCTCTGCAAGTTTGCAAGTTTGACCTGAGCATTTTTAAAGAAACGATTGCATGTAGTAAAGATCATCCATGAAGTTTGCACTGATTAACATGTGCTAGTGTTGACTGAAAACTTTGAGTTCTCTGCAGATGTAGTCACTTTTAGCTGCAAACCCGACATGGCAGCAGCCAAAGCTCAAACGATGAGGCTTGAAAAATCAGAGATGGGGTCATTAGATGTAAAAAATCACATCATGCATTTCGGTGACTAACAACGAAAAAAGAGAAAACCCTTGACAGGCCATCAGATGTACAGTAAAAATAAAACCAATCGTTTGCAGAACAGTTGGAGTGTTTGAGTTTGAGGCAGCTCTGCAGTTAGTTTTCTAACTCTGCGTATCTGCAATGCAGAGACTGATCCTCATGTACAAACTGAGGAGGACATGTGTGCTAAATTATACAACAAAAACTCATTAAAGTGTGTTGTAGCTGTGGACTGGCAGTGTGCAGTAGTGTGTGTGTGTTGGGTTGGGTTGAATAGCCTTGGGGGTAATTCTGTCCATCTCTGTTTGATACCTGTGGGTGTTTGTGTATGTAACAGACTTTGCTTCTGTGTGTGTTGTCTCTCGGCAGCAGGTAAACAAGCAGTACAGGCTTAATGAGCAGTGATTGGCTTCCACCTGGTCACAAAAGGCCACGGCCTGCTCAGTGACCAGTCGAGTGTTGGCTCGTACAGACTGCACGCTGACAGAGTTGGAGCCTCAATCTTCTTGTGAGTCAGTCTGACACAGGAGTGCTAAACTTTATTTAAAGAGCTGGAGTCAGAGAGGAAGAAGCAGGTGTGAAGTTGTACAAAGACACGCGGTGAGCTGGTTTTACTGAAGAATTGATTTCCATCAAGAAAAAGAAACACAGGGCTGCAGCAGCAGCAGCAGTAATTTTCCTCTCAGGTCAACCTGATTTACCTGAGAAGTGAAACCCCGGGCAAAAATCACTCCAACTCACTCACCGCTGCTTATTAAAGGTTATTGTATTTCAGCTCCTCTTATTTCAGGTTTATTTGGTTTATTTCCAGGCTGTTCTCATTGCCAGGCATCAACGATAGCTGAATGTAGGCTGCATCGTGTCACTGAAAAAGACGGGATGTCCCTTCCCAGTCTGTCATTTACGGAGTGTATTCAACCTAAACCTAATAACAAAGTCATTGTTAGTGACTATTACTAACCAAGCAAGTGGAATCATGAAACCAGGTCCCAAATCTCTAAGACTAAGCCTATTATCTCTTGGCAGCCAATATTTTCTGCACCAAAGACGCGTCGTGTGCAGTGCACGAGGGTAGCATCTGACAAAACAACATAACGTCTCAACCTGCCTGAATTTTCTCAAACTAAACTTCGAGCAAAAATCAGGACTGCGGAAATTTAACCTTTGCATGTTTACATGAAGTCTTCCAAAAAATGCAACTTCTCTTAGCCTGTTGGTGCTGCTGCTGCTGCTGGTGATGATGATGATGATGATGGTGTGCGTAAATGGCTTGGATGAGAAATGTCATATGCCTGCTATAATAATTAAAAGGACTGAAACTAAAAAAACTAAACATAAAAACATGAAAAATGAAATAAAGTAAAAACTGATTAAAAAGCACAAAACTGTGATAACTCAGGCAGAACCTACAGACTACTGATGCACAGCCATGTACCGGGCATGGACACCGGGTGACTGACCAGACTGAGGAGACACAAAAATGGAGACCATTTGAAATGAAAAAGCATTGAGACTATTAGATGTGCCAGGACGAGTGTGTGCTCTTTAGTCTTAATCCTAATTTCAGGTCATGTTTTTGTTTAATCATCAAAGAAAACCCTCTGTCATCCTCTTTTATTGAAACATCAGTTGGTGTTTGATTGTTTTGGGTTTTCTTTGGTTAAAGTCTCTGTTTGGTGATGTGTCGCGTTAAGGTGAAGCCTGAACTCTCAGTGGAGCCTTTGGTAGCGAGGTGACCTCCGCGCTTTGCTTTTCTCATCTGGAGACTGTCTGGATAACTGATATATTACTATATATACTGAGATATATTGTGAAATATCTTATTTTTGTTCATTTTCACCTCTTAAACAGTAACTCCTGCTCACTGGCAAACCAGATCTCATCATATATTCCTCAGCAGCATCCGGGGTTGAGATGTGTCATCGCTACTTCTGTTTTCCTGCTGTGGGGAAAAAAAGCGATTTAGTCGCTTCTCCCTTCTCCATCGCGGCCTCGGCTACGGCGTGTTTGATTGACAGCTGTTGCTCTGCATCTGCTGCTCACGGGTCTGTCAGGGCGGCGATGAAGGAAACAGAGTCGGTGTTTCTTCAGCAGTCGAAGGCAAACTTTTTAGTGAATCCAATATGACATGTTTTGACGTCCTGTCAAAGTGTCCTCCAAAGCCTTCATTATTCATAGACTAAAGAATTCCTGCAGTGTATCCTGCTGCTCTACCTCTGTCATTTACACTGCCTAATTTAAAGATGTTCCAGCTGGAATCTGGGCGAGATGAAGACATAAGTGACCAAAATCCAGTTTACAGGCAATCAGAGAAAATCTGACCTTTGATCGATCCGGTGATGGATTTGGGTTTCTGTTTGGCAACTTCCTGTTTAATTTGGGAACCTGTTTGTACGCATTTTAAACTTTTTAAAATGTCACTGAGGGAGAACATTTAACAACAGATCTTTACAAGAAAAGAAAATCAAACCATAATAGTCCGCTCTAATGACCGTCTGATGCACACACTTTCACTTTGAAGGGAAAACAAACACAAACCAAATATGCGTCTTATTCTGTTTCACACACTTCAGCTATTTCTTCTTCTTGCCTTTGTTTCCTGCATTTTTTTTGTGCTGCATCTGTTTCCAGCCAGTTAATCACTTACCTTTGTCTTTTTCCTCTGTGAGTAACTCAACAGCCATCTGGGAACAAATCTGGTGAGTTATTTTGAAGCTCCGTCCTAAACGAGACGTCGATAAATTTCCTTTCATGTAAAGAATAGTCAGACAAATCTCACAAAAACTTTGAGAAGTTGTGAGACTTGAGGTTTTAAAAAAGGCCCCCATTCTACTCAGGATCTGTTTGGATTCATTCTTTCTGGATTTGGATCCCTCAGGTGGGCACAGACTCCAGTGGGACTTTTGCATAAGTCTCTGATGGATGCGACTGTCCAGTGTTATAATCTAAAGGATGTGTTTGGACTCTTCACACACCCCTGTTGCCTGTTGGGGTGGGGGGGCTGGGAGGAGGAGTTGGCTGTCCGATTGGGGTCTGGAATGTGGGGCCTCCCTGCTGCTGCTTCTCTCCACCCCAGGGAAGAGGGTAACACTACCTGGGTCTGGGTGCAGTTTCCCCTTCCAGGGGCAAGGGTACCTAGACCTGGGGCTTAGAGTACGCTTGGGGAGAGTGATTGTGTGTACAGTGTCTCTCTATGTCTGTCTCCATGTTGGGTGAGTGCTGAGTAATTGCATATGAGAACATGAGGGTGGGAATGGATGTTTGTATCTGTGTGTGCCTGTATGTCTGTGTCTATATGTCAGGTCGGGTATCAGACGCCACCTCTCTGGGGACATCTCAGGCCCTCCAAGGTATGGAGGCCTATCTCCCCCCACCACTCCCCCTGCCAGTGGCAGACGCCCTCAGACATCGGTGCGTTGGTGGTTCTTGGTGTCTGGGGATGGGCGTCCAGGTACACACCGGCTCACTCCTTGGCGGCTGCTTATCAGGGCCTGGAGCCTGGGGCTCGCTCGGGCCCCTTCGGGGGGTGGGGTGCCCTCAGCCTCTCGGCCTGGGGCTCGGTCACTCTGGCACAGCTGGCTGCCGGCGGAGCTCACGGGCACGTCACTGCAACCCCCCCTGGCTTCTGCTCCGTGGCTGCTGAGTGACCCCTCATCTGGGACTCTCCTCAGCTCTTTCTGGGATAGTGGCGCGGCTGCCCCTCTGTTGGTCTTCCTTGGTCTCTTGTGTTCTGGGGGCCTCTGGATGTCTGGAGTCTTGATCTCCTCCATACCTGCTTCATGCCCTGGAGGACGGGGCAGTGGCCCCCCCACACCCTCTAGCAGATCATTACATGAAGGAACCTTTTAAAAAAAACAAGCGTGTCCATGCTCACAGGTGTACACACGGGTGATCACACACACAAACTACACCCTTTTTGGCTCCTACCTCAAAGCACACTGTGCGCTGTCGATCTTACGTGCTGCACAATAATATTCAATATTTAGTATTTACTGTCATATTCACATAGATCATCGCGATGATGTTTATTATTATATTGCTCTGTTTTTTTTTGCTTGTTTTCTCTTTTTTCTTTCTCAACAGGTGATCCAGGTGATTGATATATGGATTTTTTGTCGTTTTGTTTTGTTGCCCTTTATCCCCGTCCCTCTTCCCCGCTGTTTTTCTTTCCCTCTTTCTTTTCCCCAGTCAAGTCCCGTGTGTAGCAAGTGAAAATAAAATAAAATAAACAATAAGAGCAAAGGTGAATCAAATAGACCATTACGGCAAGGCTGGGATGGTCCATTTGGTAAAGTAAATCCGTTGGGCATCTTTCTTCGCCTTTAGACAATAATTCTGATGGTAAAAATGGCCTGTATTTATATAGCGCTTTACTAGTCCCTAAGGACCCCAAAGCGCTTTACATATCCAGACATCCACACACACATTCACACACTGGTGATGGCAGCTACATAGTAGCCACAGCCACCCTGGGGCGCACTGACAGAGGCGAGGCTGCCGAACACTGGCGCCACCGGGCCCTCTGACCACCACCAGTAGGCAACGGGTGAAGTGTCTTGCCCAAGGACACAACGACCGAGACTGTCCAAGCTGGGGCTCGAACCGGCAACCTTCCGATTACAAGGCGAACTCCCAACTCTTGAGCCACGATCGCCCCCTGGCAAAAGAACCAACCAAACAAAAAAACAGGATGTGTTACTCTGCTAGTGGCCAATTCTCACTACAGATCCCAGGATTCTCACATGCTCTGTTAATAAATCTCACCAGTCCATATCAGGACGTTACAGGTATGGCTGCAGTATAACTTGAATTTCTATTAATTGGTCAGGAAATGACCAAATAAACCTCTTAACTGTAACAGAGTTGGGAGTGACTTCCTCATCACGAATGACCTTCTGCATAACCGGATTTTCTCGGTCCTGGGAATCAGAACAGCTGGAGTTTTGTTGTAGCTCAGTTTTTTTTTTAAATATATGGAGAGCTGTGAGTGTTATCAGATTTCTAAATGTGCCTATCAATGAGAAAGGGTACAGCACCTCTTCCTCTTCTTCTCAGATTAACATGAAGCACCACGGTGAGACTGAACATTATCCCCAGACTCGGGGAACACACTGGTGTAGCAGCAGAAGAAGATGGGCAAACTGGGAGTCCGCTAAATCTTTGAAAGATGAGAGAAAATCTTACTGTTTCTTTTGTGTAGCTGTGATGAAGCAGCGGGGGCAGTGGGAATGAAACTGGAAGGAAATGTGGGATTAAACAGCGACGATGCTCCTCTCAGCCTGAAAGGAGACCAGACAATTATCGCACCTTCTGCACACACCAACGTGAATCAAAAAACGCGTTTAACAAAGCGACACTCACCATCTGGACCGACGGGAGAGTTCAAAAGTTGTCCGCAATTGTTTTATTAATGGTTAATTAATCAATGAAACAATGGGAGCAGAAATCAAGGGACTAATGTGGAATGAAAATAAGTTTGGAGTGAATTTAGGCTGTTCTCAAAGTGTAACGAGCAGTTCTGAGGTGGGAAAGAATGACTGTCTTTGTTCTTGTCTGTGCTCTCAGGAGTGTGTGTGTGCGTGTGTGTGTGTGTGTGTGTGTGTGTGTATGTGTGCGTGTGCTAATCTGTTAAACTCCCCTGTGGCAGTAAACAGCACAGCATTGTGTTAGTGAGGCAGTGTTGTCTAATAACCAGGCTGACAGACTGAGAGTGCACCTTAAACCAGCTGCTGTTCCACTTTTAATGCTCAGCAGGGACACACACACACACACACACACACACACACACACACACACACACACACACACACACACACACACACACACACACATCTAAAGTCGCCCATTTTCATTGAAGGGAATCTGTTTCCAGTTGTTTACACCCTTCACAACCTTCATAATGAGGGAGGCCACAGTCTGAAGGGTTCAGACCAGCAGTGCGTTCATGAGGTGTTAAATGTGCGAGGACATCATGAAAGTAAGCTGCCAATTAAAATGGAAAATTTCAAAAAGAAAAGCAGTGTTTTAAGAGTTTCTAAAATAAAAGCAAATTCATGAACTTCTCCAGAGAGAGCGAAGAGCGCGTCTTCAAAAATGTCACCTTGGGTTCTGATAAATGTGCAGATTCTTTCCACAGACACTCCAGAGTTAAAGTAATGGCTCAAATGAGGCATGTGTGGTGTTTGCCATGACAGAAAGGGAGCTGCACACAAATGCCAATTAAAGGAAATGGTGCATTCAATGTCAGTCAATTACTGTAACTTGTAGTTTAAGTGTGTCAGTAGAATTCAGCTGAGGGGGCAGAGTGACAGAGGACCCCCGAGGCTCGTCCATAACAACAACGCAGCTTTCTAAAGAACGTCTTGTCTGAACACAATTGGCTGATTGAAGTAATTTGTCAAAGGAAATGAAACACAAAAAATCTAATTACAGTGATAAAAAACAAAAATGTGTCACGAACACATCTCAGTTATCTCTGTAGGAGCCTTATGGTTAAATCTGGCCAAAGTTAGACCTTTTTGCTGACGGCTGTTTGAGGATTAAGAGAATCAGGGTGAAGGGCTGAACAAAATTGGAGACTTGGGGAGAAAAAGATGGCGCCGGTGTGTTTGGCAGGCCGTCTCCACTGCTCTCTGCTGCTTCTTACCTTTCTGCTAATATGCTATTCAGGTGGCTCTGCATTGCTAACCTATGACCGGCTTACTCTTCTAAGTCTCCGGCCACCCTATACCTACGGGTCATACTTTCATGGATCGGACCCGTGGTGGAATTTAGGAGATACCAGTCTGCCGCGGACGGATCACCTCTCAGGAACGTACCACCGATCTCCGCTTCCTCCGCTTCCTTCACGCAGGAGGCGCTACAGGAAAAGGGGTAAACGGAGTGGTGTCCGTGTCCGCATTAAGGCTTACCTAAAGGCACGGTATGTGGCTGGCTTTGACGTCGATGTGGATGCTCTCCGCCTTCCCCCGACTTTCTGGGAGCACTTTACCTTTAGATTGTCTAGGCATCGATGGATTCGCCATGCTGAATTCCAGGCCCGCCCTGCCGCCCCAGTGGTTTATTCGTCGGCTCGATGTTGGATTAAGCCTCCTAAAGGCGGTGTGTGCTATGGCAACCTATGCCGCCCGAGACGTGCTTCCAACTGCGACTCGGCGTCTTCGACTCGGATGGCGCTATTTAATGTTAGGTCGTTGACGAATAAGACTTTTATTGTGAGCGATTTTTTTACTGTTACAGGACTGGATTTGCTATTCATGACGGAAACTTGGATTCGTCCCGGTGAGTCTTTCCCTTTCTCAGAGCTCCTTCCTCCGAATTGTGCCTTTTTTAGCTCACCGAGACCTTCGGGCAGGGGTGGAGGACTGGCAGTGGTCTTTAGGAATAAATTCCGAGTACGGCACCTGCCCTCCCCTATGTTCCCTAGCTTTGAAGCCCAGCTGCTGGAACTTGCTGGTACCCCCTTGACTCTCTGTGTTGTGATTTACCGTCCCCCGAAATATAATAAGACTTTCATTAACGACTTTGGTGACTTTTTAGCATCTCTTTACCTAAATTATGATCGTGTTCTTATCACTGGTGATTTTAACATTCACATTTGTTGCAAAGATGATGTGTTTGCCAAGGATTTTCTAGCCTTAGTTGACTCTTTTAATCTTATCCAGTGGGTCAATGCACCTACCCACCTTAAAGGTCATACTCTTGATTTGATTTTTTCTTATGGACTGGACATTTGCATCAGGGACATCAGCAACATTGGAATTTCCGATCATTTCCCAGTCATCTTTGATGCTGATCTGTGCAAATTGGACCAGGGCTCTGAGGGTCCTCGATGTCTTGTGCGCATTATCAATCCTGGGACTGTAGCTGAATTTTCAGCTGCTTTCTCTAAATCTGTTCTCCCTGACATTGATTGTTCTACACCCTCTTCAGTTGATGATTTTGCTAGCTCCTTTCTCTCTACCTGCTCCTCTTTACTGGACGTTGTGGCTCCTGTGAAAGTAAAAAGGCCTAGAAGCTGCTCTCAGCCGTGGCTAAATGAGTCTTTACGCGCTTTACGACGCGTTTGCCGCCAGGCTGAAAGGCGGTGGAAAAAAGATGGGCTCCAGGTGTCTTTTGATATCCTTCGCAGGACCCGTCTGGAATTTCAGAAATCTGCCAAGTTGGCTAAAGCGGCTTTTCTGTCGGGTGTCATTGCGGATAACAGCCACAACCCACGCTTTTTATTTAAAACTTTTAACTCATTGATCAATCCTTGTCCTGAAACGCCTAGACTGGCTTCCTTAGCCCTTTGTGAGAAATTTTTAACTCATTTTACAGGCAGAATCTTATCTCTTAGAGTCTCACACCCCCCTGTGATGAGTCAGGCCCCAGCATTAAGATGCTCTACTAACCTCAATCAGTTTAATCCAGTTTCGCTTCCTACTCTTAAGGGTATAGTTGATCACCTAAAAAACTCAAACGCTGCTTATGACATCCTTCCATCTCGCATTATTAAAGACGGGTTTAACATTATCGGGCCCTGTATCTTATCATTAATTAACCTGTCATTATTATCGGGTTGTGTTCCGGCTGCCTTTAAACACGCTGTAGTGCAACCTATACTCAAAAAGAGCTCCCTTGATCAGAATGACCTCGCTAACTTTAGACCTATTTCTAAGCTCCCATTTCTGTCTAAAATCCTAGAGAAGATTGTTCATTCCCAACTTCAAGCTTATTTGGATGCAAATAATATCGGGGAAAAATTCCAGTCGGGGTTTAAGCCACGCCATAGCACAGAAACTGCATTACTGAGAGTCTTTAATGATCTTCTCTCAATTGCTGATTCAGGTCGCCCTGTGGTGTTAATTTTGCTTGATTTGTCCTCTGCTTTTGATTTGGTGGACCATAATGTCCTTTTAATGAGGCTTGAGCATCTGGTGGGAATCACAGGCAGTGCCCTTAGCTGGTTTAAATCCTATCTCTCAGAAAGGTCTTTTTCTGTCACCATGGGTACCTATGCCTCCTCCATTGCCCCTGTTACCTCTGGTGTCCCCCAGGGGTCTGTGCTGGGTCCCATGCTGTTCTCTTTATATTTGTTACCCTTGGGCCGAATCTTTGATAAATACAATTTCTCTTTTCACTTTTATGCGGATGACATTCAAATCTATTTTGAACTAGCTGAGGATGTCACGTCGTCATTGCAACACTTCTCTGATTGTATGAATGAAGTTAAAAACTGGTTACTGAGCAATTCTCTTATTCTAAATGATAAGAAGACTGAAATTGTAATCTTTGATAGTCCCTTCTCTCGGGCTGAATCAACTGGTATTTTTGGGCCCTTTGCTGACTCCCTTTCTGACACTGTGAGGGACCTGGGTGTTGTCTTGGACAGTTCCTTCAAGTTGGACAAACATGTGTCCTCCGTAGTTAAATCGAGTTTCAATCAACTACGTCTAATCTCTAAGGCCAAGCCCTACATACCACGTAAGGACCTGGAGAAACTTATCCATGCCTTTGTTACATCGAGGTTAGATTATTGTAATTCCCTTTATACTGGTCTCCATTCTGCCCTTATCCATAAACTGCAGCTTGTTCAAAATGCGGCTGCGCGTCTCTTAACTGGAACTGGCAGGTTTGAGTCTATTACTCCAGTTCTTTCCGACCTGCACTGGCTCCCTATTAAATTTCGTATTGATTTTAAAATTTTATTGCTCACTTTTAAAATCATAAACAACACCGCGCCCAGCTATCTTACGGATCTCCTCAGCTTTTATATCCCTGGGAGAGCGCTTAGATCAGCAGGCCAAATGCTCCTGGTGCAACCGAGATCTCGGCTCAAGACCAGAGGTGGCCGCGCATTCGCCGCTGTCGCACCCTACCTCTGGAATAACCTCCCCCTAGCTATTCGGGCGTCTGATTCAATTCAATCTTTTAAATCTCGATTAAAAACTTATCTGTTTAGCCTTGCCTTCCCCAGCTCTTAGAGCCCACATCCTTAGTGTATTGGAACTTATTTTTATTACTTGTTAATGATTATAATGTTTTAACCTTCAGCCTTTCGGGTTGTGTCTACTATGCCTGGTGTATTATTGGTTAGTTATGTCACCTGCCTGTTAGTATATTTTATGTGTATTTTGTATTTTATGCTTTATATTTGTATTTATTATTGCTCTTAACTCATTCTGTGAAGCACTTTGGCATGCCTGTGGTTTTTAAATGTGCTATATAAATAAAATTGTATTGTATTGTATTGTATCATTGCCATTAAATGTCCTCACAAAACTGCTCAACACTCACTTACTCAGGGTCTCAACAATACCCCCATCAAGACTGAAGAGGATCAAATAAACAGTTGTTGAGAAGTTACAGACAGACAAGGTTAAAGCTTGTTTTCATTGTCATTTCCAGTCACTGTTTCAGAGAAGCATCAACGTTCATAACTAGCTCATCAATGTAGCCACAAATTTAGGACATGAAGGATCAGATGGAGTTGACAGAGAACAAAATGGAGCTAAGAGAGATTTAAATGTGCTAATTTACTGAATCTAACGGTTCAAATAAGCCACTCTTTGCTCATTAGACTGCCCCCATGTGGGCAAAACCTGTCAATGCTGCTTTAAATTCTCTGACTGTCATGTTTTCAGTTTTCAGTTACCTCCTCCCGAGTGTTCGTTTCTTTCCTTCTCCTACTTGGAGCCAGAGAAATTTTTTTCTTATTTTTTTCCATGTTGAATAAAAATGTACAGATAAATAAAACAAAATATGTTTCTCCAGGTTTTGTGGAAAGATCAATACCTCAGTCGATACTGTGACCTTCATCCTCTGTACGTACCAGCCGTGATGAATGCTTCACAGCTGTAAACAGTTTAAATAAGTGAGTTAAAACACATTTTTTCAGTGTGGAAAAGCACAAACTATCACTGCAGCATTCCTGTTTTGGTCTTCTGAGTACTTCAAACCAATTCCATGTTAGCGTAAAAATCAAATGTTTGTATTGAATCTTTGTCTAATGAGTCTTTCAGGCTGACGAGAGCAAGACGTGATGACTGATGCCATCTTCAACAAGCTCGACGTCTTTTTGCTTAAATTTGAAGGAGAAGGAGGGAAAAAATCAGCAAATGCAGGGCGTCTACTTAAAAGTTCAGGATCTTGGTGATTCTTTACATCATCTACTTTTAATAGTAGGTGTGATTCTGTTGACTCTGTTGGCATGGTTTGCAGCCAAGTGCAAACCATGCCAACAGGCTTTGCTGCCTCACGTGGAGGTATCTCAGGGTCTTCTTCATAAGAGTGGCCACTGCAGATCCTGCACCGCTCTGTTGTTTGAGGGTTAGAGAGAGTTGAATGTGAGAGTGAAGCTGTCGTGATTAGAAGAAAAGGCTGTGAACCTTAGAGTGAGGACCTTGTTCATTCAGATTGAGCTCAGTGAAGCGAGGTGGTTTAGATATCTGACTAGGATGCCTCCGAGGTGAGGTGTTTCATGCATGTTTCATACTGTAGAGATTTTGTCTCCGTGCTGGCTTCGGAGCATCTCAGTCTCCCCCCTGAAGAGATGGAGGAGGGAGGAGGCCATTTACTGAGGAGAGTTTAATTAGAAATCTGGTATCTGCAGGGATATTAGCAATCTACCTGGTAGAAACATGGAAAGCACAATGATGTGGTGCAGCTCTGGGTCGGCATGCAGAGTGCTGCACGAGGATTTAAAAAACAGAGACTAAAGTGGTTTCAGACGCAGACTAAAGGTACATCAGATCAAGGCATGAAGAAAATGCTTAAAAATGGATGAAAGATGGAAGTGCATCCGCGCTGCAGGGCCAAGTGATGGGTCAAAATGTCATTAAAAATGAAGGCTCGCCCTTTTGGCACATTTCATCGTGTCTACTGAATACTACATACGGCCCCTCGTGACGTGAGCAGGGCGTTTCTTTGAATTATATCCTGAGGCGTCTTTGTTGTTTGCAGCAGGCTGTGGAATATTTTTGTGATATTCTAAATTATTTATTAATTAATTAATTTTTCGTGAAGGTTGGAGGTGTTGAAATGTGGATCCCTGTTTTTGTGTATTGGATCATAGAAATAAACCTCATATGAGGATCGAGTGGAACGTGTGGAACTCAAATAGAAGGTAAGACTTTAAAAGCTCTGGTAATAAGCCAAATAAAACCCATTTTTTACACTTTTCCAGTCTCTACTCCAACAGCGTCTTCTTGAGCATTACCAGTCGACTTCGAGCTGTTAATACTACTGATGATATGTTTAGATCTCTGCTAAGCATGTTTAGATGCTTCTGTGCTGGGCAGCAATCCTTCATCTTGACTTTAACTTTGTTGTGTTGGTGTAACCAGAACTCCAGTTTTCAATGCACTCTGAGGAGACAAAGGAGGACATGCAGAGCAGATCGGATGGTTTCTGTTGAATGTGCTCCCTCAGGTCATTACAGTAGAATCTGTCTCAATCGGGGGGGGACGAATTCTTGGTGAACAAACCTGTGAATGTCAGGAAAAAAATGCAGAGCATGCACCAGGTCTCACTCCTGACCTGCTGTCTTCAGGCTTGGAGACGGTAACCTCTTCATCTCTGTTACTGTCTCTGCAACAGTTGTCAGTTGTCACAGAGTGAGTCGTGTAAATGGACAGAAGCATATTTCCATGAAGAGATGCACTAGAAGGTGATCTTGAAAGGGAGAGAAGGCCAAATTCAAATCAGGTAAGGTTTTAGATTTTTATATAAGCTCGTTATCAAAACTATTCAGTAACGCCTCAACATGTGAACATATTTTCATGTGTACCACTGCATTCATGTGGACGATGAGATAATTAGTACTAATAATAGGAGCGCTGTACGCTAAGTAGCTAAAAAAAATGCTTTCTGCACCGAAACTCTTCAAAGCATCTTCTGGGCACATCTGAGCCAGCGAGTCGAGATCTGTTGAACACAGACTGCAGATCTGACACAAGGTTGAAGAGTTTCCAATTTCCAGCACATAAATAAAAAATAAGGTGGGTAAATATACTTGTGAATAATTAATGCATACCAAGCTGTGGTTTTTGAGATGGTAGGAGGATTCCAGCAACAGCGAATATTCCATATTTATATTCTCAATTTTTTTATCATGAATTACTTTGTGGTTTTATATAAACAGTTTTTCTACGTTAGTGCCGCTGCTAAAATCATTTCTTGAAAGTGGCCTTTAAGACTGAAGATGATGCAAACGTTCTTCACCTGGAGTTGAGATGTTTTTGTCCTACTAGCTTTTTCTCAGGTTGCGAATGACTTTTGAACTTTTCCTTTAAGCCAGAGCGCACACGAAGCCCTAAAAGCGCCCAGATAAGAGCTCTGAGAAAGAAACCATAACTTTCATTCAACAGTTTTTTAATATAAAGTGCTGTGAACTCTGCAGCCTCAAGGGGTCACTGTTTCCATTTGGGCTGCAATGCACAATATTGTGTGTGTGTGTTTTGTACTTTTGCTTTGGAATTTCTAGTAAGACTTCATAGAGAGGATGTAAATTGTATGTGTGTGTCGTCACGTAAGAGCCCATCTGCAGTGTGCGGAGATGTAGACTGAGTCCTCTGAGACTTTGGTTTTCTCTCAGCGTCCCTCAGCACAAAACCTCAGGGGGGGAAGAAAAGCAGAGCAAGGGGAGTCATCAATAATTTATCGTGCAATGTTGAAATCTGTCCCCCCTGGAGTTTCTCTGTGGATAGAAAAGTAGGTCCCTGCCTGTCCACGGTTTCGAAGAGGGAGAACCCGGACAGACAGATCGACAGACAGATGAAGGAGATGGAGGAGAACGAGCAGAGTCGGGGGAATTCTTCAAGTTTTTGCACAACAGTCTGTTGCTGCGGCGCTGCAGAGGTAAAAGTTTCAAAATGTTAGAAGAGGAGTGAGGTGGTGGAGCACACAGAGAGAGGTCCTGCAAAACAAAGTGAAAATAGACTGGCTCAGTGAAAGGGGGAGGAAACTGCACGGAAATGTTCCAGAAGTATGTAGACACCAGCATATTCCACCTTCTCTCTATCCGATGGTTCGATGAGTGCGAACTGTCATAAAGCTTTCAATCTTCTGGTGTCTTTCCATCCAACACAGTGTTGAAGCAGTTTGTGAAACTTTAGAAATTCATATCCATCTCTAAAATCTGGAATTAGAAGATAAAGGAAATGGTGGTTTCTGGTGGTTTTACTTCAGCTTCAGTCACCTAGATCACTCAGTCCGGTGAGTGGGACATTGCTGCGTGGAGTTGGGACAAGGCTCAAATTGCCCTGCAGAACCCTGGCCAGGTCTCCTGCATCTCCACCCAGGGATCTCCACAAAGCAAACACCTGGCAAACGGCCTGGGGCTGTAACAGGGTCCAGTCTGGCTCTGGAAACTGTGGACGTTATCAGGAAACATTAGTTCAGTAACTCACTAATAAAATACCAAAACTTAACTCCCCAAACTGGAGCTCTAACTTCTCGGATGGCACCATAAGCCCTGCAATTTTAGGTAATTCCATTAAAATTACTCCAAGAGGCACCAACAGCACAAACACAGTGACGAGGTCCAGCACTCGCATACATGATGGTGAAATCTCACAGGGTCCAAATCCAAACAGCACGCCTCGTCCAGACGAATGAGTTCTAAAAACATTCACCGCCATAAACTTCTAACATATCCATAGAGGCCAAAACAATTAACCTGCAATAATTAGACTTTATTGAAATTTATAACGATGTTTCAAAGTTTTGTTGTAACAGGAAAAAAGTCCATTTGTGTACACCTAAGTAAACAAATAGTTTCCTTGACTTCGCCACGAGGCCGGTCTACTCCACCGCCGTGTTTCTTTTTTGGCATTTTTCAATTAAATATGAGATTTAAAGTGCAAATTATAGCATTCAGAGTGGGGCTGGTGTGCTGTAGCACAAACTCGGTCTTTTTTCCCTCACTGAGCCAGACAGCTTCTCATGGCCGAGTTTTGGGCTCAGATTAGGCACACGTCTGATCAGGAGACAGTCTTGTTGGGAGGTATCCTGGGAGGAGGCCCTGGGGCAGATCCTGAACATGCTGCAGGGAACACGCTGCACTTCTTATTTGGCCTGGAAAAAGCCAGACAGCCACCAGGAGGAGCTGGCAAATCAGTCTGTGGCGAAGGCTTGATGTGAGCTGAGCAGTGGAAAACCAATCGATGGGTGATTAAACATGTGCAGTGCTTTTGAGAAATTGACTGCAGACTTAACAACATAAATGTAAGTTTTGAATAAATACCAATAAAAATGTCAATTTCTTTTATAGTCGCAGCGTTCCAGATAGAATTTGTTTAACGCCTTTTTGAAAATATAATGGCCTGTTTGTGTTTTAATCACTTTTATGATGTTGTTTCTTAAAATGATTTTTTCTTTGTGTATCTGATATAAAGTCATTTTAGAAACTGCTGTAATGCTCGTGGTGCTCAGCTACAGAGGATCATTTAACCAACGTGAGGTCGTCAGGTGGTTTTGAGGGCGTTATTAGAGACCCGGTTTAGAGAGCCAACATTTGACTGAGGCCTGTGCATGAAAAAATACACACATCATCACTTTGTTGATGACTAGAGCTCAGTTTAGAGATTTTCTTCAGTGGATAAAGAACTCATTTGCTCCTCGTCTCCTTGGCCTGTGACCTGGAAGTTAATCTCAGGGATATCTTATATCCTAATGTGCACTGAGCTGTAACCCTCGATGCACGTGTTTCTGCTGCTTACAGCTGGAATGTAAAAGCCACGGTGGGAGGAGGACTCTTCAAACAGCTCATCTTTTTATTCATCTGGTGTTTCAGATCTTTAAGATGATGAAGAGGATCAAACGTTCTGCCCTTCACTCTTGCTGTGTGGTTTATAGAAAAGGTCACATATCTTGAGCACTGTTTCCTGTGAGATTGTTAAAAAAAAACACAGCCAGTACTTCATTGTTTTTCTCTTGTCAAGCGTTATTTAACTGACATCACTTTAAAATGAGACTCCAAAGCAACCACGTCTAATTTCGCCCGCTGCCTCCACTCCTCTGTGTGCGTAGCTCTACCTCGTCTCCTCTGTTTTACATTTTAGTCCTAGCTGTGAGTCCCGGCTCTTTCAGTTTCTGCTCTGGGTTTCAGCTCCCTCGGTGTGTCCTGCCTGCTCTGCTGTCTCTGTTAGCAGCTGCAGTTATTCTGTGTTACTTTCATACTTTCACACTACTTTATTTTCCTGCTTTGTTGTTGTACTAATTGTCTTCACCTGTGCTGATTATGTTCAGCCACGCGTCGTTGGCCTCTGTGTTTCTTTGCTGCCCTGTTTTGTACTCGTGAGTTTGAACTGGCTTGTTGAACTTGAAATATTTGAAATATTTCAGCTTTTTTTTGGTTCCCTTGAGTCTCCATTTGGGTTCTTCCACATCCACAACCTAACAAGAGGGATTTCTACCGTCTGCTCTACCCTCTGTGTTTTCACGCTGTTCATTAATGCCACCTTTATTTTGGTGTATAAATAGTCCTGTCTTCTCTCTTTTTGTGCATTGGCTGTTTCTCACCTGTTTGTCTCAGTTCTTGGTGCCTAACTGCTTCTTGGTCTGTGCTCACACTCGACTTTAGTAATCAGCTTTTTATTAAAGTTATAGTGTGCAAAGTTTTTTTTATCACTACTTATCAGTAGATATCTATTGATTGATGTTTTAGTCAACCAAGAAAGCTCAAAAACATTAAATTTATAATGTTGAACATAATAGTCATGGCCTGTTTGTACTGCTGTTTGGATAAAGAATACATTTCTTTACATGCTTGTAGAATTTCGAAAAATATTTGAATAATGTTTATATAATATCAAAACTTGGCAAGAAACAAGGAAATAAAAAACAGTCAGTTAAATATTTTGCAGTATTTTTTTAAATTTTATCCCAGAGTTACGTCATAAATCCTGGCTCATCTGCAGTGCATGTTCTCAGATATCAGAGTGACTCTGGACCAGAAGTTTTTCTTTACCTGTGGAAGGCGGTCGGTCCACTGTTTACCTCAGCTGTCAGTGCTGGATGAGCTTGATTTACTGTGGAGGAGGCTGTAAAACTTTGAAAGGAGTCAGTGAAGCTGTTAGCTGATGCTAGTCTGCATTAGTGAAACTCTGAAGAGTGTTACCAGGGAGTTTATTCACTCCGCTTAGTGAATAAACTCTCACACAATGTGAGAATGAAAGTGTTTATCAGAGGGAAATTGTATTTTAGGACACTTGAGGAATCAGCTGGATTAATTGTAGCTTACAGCCAGCTGTTGTCAGCTGTCCAGAAATGGGAGAGTTGCATGTCTGATCTGTTGACAATAAGTAACTGCAACAACAGGGCCGTGCAGAGACGTTTATAGGGGCGGGTGCTCAAGCCCCTTCCGCACCCCCCCGCACATGCCTGTGCAACAACATCGGGAATAAATGAGCATGTTTATGCACATTTCGCGTGTTAGAGCCCCGACTTTAGGTCAGGAGATGAGGACGACGAAGATGGCATTTATAGGTTTATGAGAATGTGCCGGTTTGTTGGAAAATGTAATTACACACAAATCAATGTATATTTATGAGTATAACAGTTTTTTTCTACTAAAGAACCTAAAAAATTACAGACTGTACTTTTAAACTCGCGTTTCTTCACTTTCTTCTTCATCAGCATTTAATCCTCCTGACAGTCTTTTATTTTGACACTTTCCAACTTTTATTTTGACACTTTCCTACTCAGTATTAATACACCATGAATCTAAAGGTCAGCAAATGCCATATATAGTATTTGACAAAAAATATCTGAGCCTTTAATGTGGAAGTCTAAAGGCATCGATCCAAAGAGGGAAGCTGGGCGTTACAGACGTATTCTTTAAATCACATCATGCATGCAGATGTGTTCTCTGTTGTGAAGATAAAGATGTGTGTAATTGCTGTAAACAGTTTGTACTGTGTTACAGTACTGGGGCGACACACACACACACACAGCCCTCCTGTGGGATTGGTGTAAAGATAAATTAATAATTGAAAGCCAAACTTGCTTCAGGCATGGCCTGCTGCCTTGAAATTAATTTTTTATAAGCGAGCAGATCTGTCTTCATCTCCCTCTCTCTTCCTCTCTCTCTCTGTGCCATCGTCTCTCCGTTCTTTCTTTCAATAAACACATTTTTTTTTAGCTCCTCGCTTATCTATTCACAAGCTGAAAGTTCACAAACACTCTGATCTGTGTTGTAAAACTGGCTGTACTCTCTCTTTGTAAGCTTGACGTGCTCGTGTGACGGGCTGACGCCGTCTCGTGTGATTTTCTCAGCGTGTGGTGTCGCTGTGATACCATCTGATGCTCCCGACCGGTTTAGTATTCTGATTTTGTCTCGTTCATTTTATACTATTGATGAGCTGGTGGTGTTCTGCTCGGCCAATCAGGCCGAGACGTTCACTGACTGCTGAACAACCCGGGCTGGCTCTACATCTTTTTCTCAGTCGTGCCTGACTTCACTGTGTGGGAGGGGGGAAAGAAAGAAAAACCAAAATCATATCCAGAACAGACTGTTCTCTATCTTCATCATTTTCAACCAGCAGCAGCTGTAAACCAACTGTACACGACCTGCTCAGCACCAAACAGACACACTGAGAGAGTACAGAGTGCAACTGTTAGTAGCTTTAAGAGACTGATGTCAGAAACTCAGACGGATGAAATATGAAGAAATGCAGGAGTGCATTATAAACGGACATGTCTTTCTGTTTAAGAATATGATGTTTTATGACTGATTTTGACAGCCTGACAGCTCTCTGGCCAATAACAAACTTTCCTATGTGGTTAATTGAACTTGCCGGATGTTCAGGAGGTCTCTGCACATTACCTGCTACATATCTATCATGCACCCATTAAGCACATTGAAGCACCTTGCTAACCAACTCAAATAATCCACCTTCTTGTTCATATATGTAAAAAAAAAACCCTGACATGTTAAAGTAAAAGATTGAAAACTGGACTTGTGTAACCATAATGGAAGTCGCTACATCGATCCATAGAGCGGAGGTCATGTTGGCCTTTCTAATGCACTCAAATCTGGACTGTTCACCCACATTCAAACCTTAATGTTTGTCTTTAACCTCCTAGGACCTGGAGTCCACATATGCCAACATCACATTTTGGGTTTTCTAGACCAAAATACTAAATTTTGCTCTACAAGGGCCTGATAGCCTCTTCTCAGAAACTACACCAGGTAAAAAGATAATTCTTTGTTTTTACATCCATCAGGTTCAAATCTGCCCGAATAGCAAAGAGAAATTAAAAATGCATGCCACGAGGGAGTCCGCATCTTAGGATGTTAAAGATACTGTCAGTCCCTTTTTTGAGGTTATGTAACAGCAGCTAACAAAGGCTAACAGGAGCTAACAGCACCACTTACTGACAGAAAAGTTAAGGATATCCTCAGTATCACTGTCCTCAGACAGATTTCAGTTCAGTGTGTGAGTGCAGCCCCGAAGTCGACAAACATTAGTTAAACCAGCTTTAAGGCTGGTCTTTTGTTTCTGAACAAGTGCTGACTACATTTCTACAAAATTTACAGTTAAAACTTTTCTTTGGATGTAATGTTGGTACTCAATGGAAACTTTCTTGTAAATCAAAGCTACCTACAATATGACATGTGCAGAAAATACTGAAAGAAACCTGAAAATTTACTATGAAGATGAGTCCTTTTTCCCGTTTCACCTGTGAGGACAAACTTTACATTTTTGCTGTAGCTCCACTTCCTGTAAGGCTCTAAGACTACCTCATTAGTGTTTTGTATGAGCAAAAGGTTACTGGACTTTTTTAAATGTAATATTACAAGCTGTTGTTATTTTATCACACATGTATGAATACATTGGAAACTACATGTAAAGGTTTTTCTGCAAATTTCAGCTTTATTTCAGCAGAGTTTTATTGTTCTATGTTTAATTACAGAGCTATGCAAATGCAGAAAACAATGTCAAATGAACATTAATTAAATGTTGTTGAGGTCTTATTTTTATTTTTGTTGATTAGTTATGAAGTGTCTGAAAGTGGATTCATTAGACGACATATTGTGTGAGCTCGTCTGCAGCCTCTCACGCTGCATGATTGTGGAGCATTTTCACAAATGACTGTTAAGGAATATTGTATTTAGAAAATGTATTTGCAGTGCTAAAACAAACAGTTAACAAGGGTGGTGTGAGACTGCACATCCACCCACCAAAAAGCTCGCTGTAAAGGTGTTCAAGGCAACTTTGCCCAACAGGACGTGTTTGATTCAAAAATCAAAAATCAAAATCAAAAATCTGATTCTTACATTATTGAAAAGACATCTTGAAAAATGTATGCATGTATTTATGAAATCAATTTAATTTGAAAGCTACATTTTCCTCGTCCTCATACAACAGGCAGACCCACAGCGGTGCATCAGCCTGGAAACAACACGTGTTTACTGTCCAGAGGCTCATGCTAAATTTTCAGGTTGATGTGTGTGTGGTGTCAAAAAGGGGGTCATATAATCAGCATCGACTGCAAAAGTTAATCTCTTCTAAACTCAGTTTAGTTACAAAACAATGATGTAATCATGCATCCATAGCTCCTGACTAAACCTGCCAATAAACAGACAAGCAAACCAAACCAATAACCTAACCTTACCCTCAGTCCCGGAGGTTAAGTGCAGCTTTTGTGTTTTCAAGTGACACCATGAGGGCAGCTGAGTTAGGACATGGTGAGACTTATAGATGAGGTCAGATTGGACGGATGGCTCAGTAATTATAAGGGACTGTGTGTCTGACCCCTTCTGTTGTTATGTTGAAATATTTTAACTGATGGACGATTTTCCCTCTTAATGCAGTGAAGGTGCTTCAATGAGGGCATGATTTTCAGGTCATTGCAGTAATTATTATTGCAGTGTCTGCACATGAGTGTGTGTGTGTATTCATATCTTTGTGGGGACCAAAACCCTGGTCAGGGTTACAGTTAGGTTATGGTTAGGTTTAGGTTTAGGGTTAGCCATTCATTTTTGATGGTTAGGCTTAGGGGCGAGGGAAAGCATTATGTCAATTCGATGTCCCCACAAGATATGAATACCCAATGCGTGTGTGTGTGTGTGAGTTTTGCATGTACCTTTGCGTGTGTTTGTGTTTAAACCCTGCAGCGGGATTCACCTGTCAGAGTGTGACAGCACAGCTCATGTTAGCTCCTGGCCGCTCGCTCCGATCCTCCTCGACGCTGCTGCCAACTTGGAGCTCAGTCGACCCTCATCTATTCACTTCCGTTAAAAGCTACTTTTACAAAGTCGTGGACTCGCATGTTAATTTAATGTCCCATTATGACAAATTCACTTTGTGGGTTTTGACAGCCAGTGTCAGTGGTGAGAAAGAAGTGAGCAGGCAAGTTAAAGTTGCAGTAAACTATTATTATTATTATTTTGTTAAAAAGAGATCACACAACTATCCTTTTGCAGAAGAGTGAGAATGAGATGAGTGTGTGCTTCTTCTGTCTGTCATCGACCAGCTGCCTAAATATTCTGATGAAGCTGCTGCACGCTTCCACCGAACAGTACGATAAAACAAGCATGAAGCTGGTGAGCATAGTGGAAATGTGTCATGCTCAGGCTGATCAGGGTCTTATCTTTCTTAAACTATGACAAGATATCAACTTTTTCCTGAGGCATTTTTACAGGTGTTTAATAATAATCATCACCGTGGCCGGACAAGCATCTGGTAATGGTGATCATGCAAGGCCAAGGCTTACTGATGCATTTGGGTTTTCTTGTGTGTGTCGCTTACCTGGGGAACACCTGGCACCAGGGTGCACTACAGGAAGAAGGCAAGCTGGTGAAGGTAGTGTGATGCTTTGGGTGATGTTCTTCTGAGTAATGGGGCCATGTAGCACCTACCTAAGCATTGTTACAGACCATGAAAACTGTGGCCTCTTTCAGCAGGATAATGAGCCCTGCCACAAAACAAAAGTGGTTCTAGTCTAAGGAGCACAGCAACGAGTTTGGGGCATGATGACATTCCCAGAACTGTCCACAAAGGCTCCTTTTCCTTCCCTTGTCTTATAGGCCTATCAAGGTAGTGGCACTTGATGCAATACCAATCATCACAGAACAAATGAGTAACACTGACAAATGAGAAAGAAACGCTAAATTTATATATCATAAAACTACACAATTTATTGTATTCTTACTTTTGCACATAGGAATCGGGTTCATTCTCATTCCATTACTGACATCTCTGTCACGTACCCACTGCACTTCCTCGGCCGTGGGTGTTGGTTATGGCTTTAATATTAACCTAAAAATCTGCAGCTTAAGTCACTGCCACCTCTCAGACTGAAAAGGAGTTGCTGCCCTGCACACTCAGGGCCTTTTTACATGCTGTGTCGGTCTCTTCTCCCTCCTAAGCAAACACAACATCATCTTCTCTGTTGCTGTGAGAATCAACACTCCCAGTGCTCCACCACTTTCTTGTGTTCTGTTTCTTGATCAGCTGTTACATAGCAGTTCCCGTTTGGGGAATACTGAACTTGTCCTAACCTCCAACTGACTGTGTGCTTGGATGTGTAAAACAGAGAACTGTTTGCTGATGCTAAATGCCGTGAATGCTGTGATTTCAGCTTCTTGTGCTGCTAACAAGTTGCTGGAAAATTCAGTTCGTTTGACAAAATTAGGCCATAAAGTCCAAACTTTTTACAGGAATGATCTGTCAAACATTTTCACGCTAACTCCTGTGATTTATCATTGTCGACATATAGAAACTCCAAATGATATTTATTGCAAGCTGCAAGAGAAATACAAACACACATGAGTTAAAATGCCTTGATACATGTTTTCATCCAGGTGAACAGAATCAACTTTTTGGAACAGTACGCATTAACACCGACCGACATGAATAATCAGCACAAGCCTCACAGTCTGGTAACACGCTTCACTTGTTTATTAATTATTATGAAGATGATTGTGAGTGAAATGTACAACAAACAGAAACCTGAAGTGATGCAACACATCGAGGTGTCATGTTTGCTGCAGGATTAGTGAACCACAGAGGAAGTAAACATACAGAGCTGAGTCTAGGAGCAAAATCAATAATTCATTTTTAGGATTTGTTCTGCTCTGCAAAGCTGACTATCATACTGGGCTGCAGCACTAACCTGTGTCTGTGTGTTCCATCTGTTTACATGGCTACAACAGCACGAGATGATGCTTTAAGTTCCCACTGGGGTCAGACATATAGATTTTTTCTTCTTTTGCTCTCTGGAGTTTCTATCCTTGAATAAATAAACAGCAAAGTAAAATAAATTGATTTCAGTATTTTTTCAAATGTGGGATAAGCATTACATGTCTTTGCTCATCATTTAGTATCTACAATCCAAAAGCTAATAGGTGCTGTGCGAAACTGTCCTATAATAAAATGTATTGGGTTACACTGAGAGGAGGCCGGGGTAGATGGATGGCTCATCAGGAAATGTGACTTTTCGAGGAATGCTTAGTCATTGGCTAAAAACAAATTCAGGTTTTCTTTTCATTTGGTCTTTTATTCCTCTCACATTTTTACTTTTCCTACTAATGGAGCAAAATGTAAAGATGTGCTTCCACCTACAAAAAGGAACAGATATTGCTAAACACAAATAAAACAGAATTCAATTCAGTTCAGTTTAATTTATACAGCAACAAATCACAACAACAGTCGCCTCAGGTGCTTTATACTGTAAGGTAGACCCCACTATAATACATACAGAGAAAAACCCAACAATCATATGACCCCCTATGAGCAAGCACTTTGGCGACAGTGGGAAGGAAAAACTCCCTTTTAACAGGAAGAAACCTCCAGCAGAACCAGGCTCAGGGAGGGGCGGGGCCATCTGCTGCGACCAGTTGGGGTGAGAGAAGGAAAACGGGATAAACTATTTTAGTGTAAGTGCTCTGAAGGGCAGTAATAAAGCTCCACAGTGTTGTAAATGTACCTTGTTATCTCTCTTTAACAAACACTTAAGCGTTGTCATAACTTTGTCTTTGCTCTAATGACTTCTTCAGTCATCATATTAAGATCCTCCGTATTCTTCCGGGTCTCCTGGAGGTTCTTTCCATCCCCACCTGTGCCTGAGGCTTGCTGTGCAACTTCCCCAGCTGACTTTGCCTAATGAATAGTGAACACTGTTGTCAAGCACGATCAGGGGGAGCTGCAGGGAAGCGGGTGAAGACCAGGGTTGGAGAGAGGTGAGGGAGTTTGGATCGGATGGTTACGATGATGAGGAAAGTAGTTTGTGTCAGAGTCGGCTCACATTTGCTGCTGAGTTGAAAAAGTGCATTAGTTGAATCAGTTGAACCTGCAAAGTAATGAAAGTTGATTATTGTATATCATTATCTATGATATACAGTAAGATCTGAAAATGTTCAACGTTTGTTCCACCTTCACTGTGACGAGTCATCAGACCAGCTTTGCTGCATTCGTCTGAATTTGTGTGGAAAATACTTCAAAATTTTCCACACTGCTTCTGTCACATCACCAATTATCACCGGTGACCCAGTGCTACTGAAAGGCCTGCTTGTCCATATGTCCTCCATGTTTTACAGATGATATATCTGAAGAGCACAAGCTGTTATGACTCTTCTTCATTTCCTTATTTATTTTTGGTATCATTCTGGTTCAGGTTGATCTTTGTTTCATCTTTAAAATACGGTTGTTCCAGGATTGGTCAAATCTGGCTCTTCTAGTCTTCTATTTTTAAGAATTATACGTTTTTCTGACCTTTGCTGTGAACGTTCTGTATTTTTTCATGTCTCCTCTCTTTAAAGTAGATTTAGATGATGATTTATCATCAGAGAGCATCTTCTTCGCTTGGCCTGAAATGTGTGAAGGGTCTATGGAGAGGATCTAGCAATCATCCACCACCACAGACCTTTGTTGGGGAAGTCCAGGCCTTTCATGTTGATGAGCTCACCTGTGAGTTCTTGTTTTTTCTAAGAATCTCTTAACTGTTCACTGTTTCACAAGCTCTTTGTCTGCGTTCACAGGAAAGTCGCTGGAATCCTGAAAAACAAGGTGGGTGACATAAGTAATGATGTGAGGTACTAACTGAAATATTTAAAAATAGCTAATTAAAAGAATGAAAAGAAAGTAAAGTACAAAGGTGCTTTGGCTTGGCTTGTCCTTACTCTTTTTAAGAAGTCACGAAGTTGGAAATTGGTATTTGTTTTTCAGCAGAGTTGCATCCACTAATGTGCACATGTGTCTGAGGCACATTTTCACTTCATGTTCATCTGTGCAAAATAACACATAACTGGAGCAAAATGAACTGTGGTTCAGCCAGTAGTTTCCCAATCTTTATTCCAGCTGCATTTCCTTTTCTTTGTGGCAGTTTCCATCATATTCAGCCAAAATCTCCAAAATTGCAGTGGCTACAATTTTCCCCATTTGGTGTAGGATAGGCAGCCCAGGGCGGTAATGGCCTTCCCCGGTTTCTTTACTTGTCCAGCAGACTTTAGAACGGTGCTTCACTCTCTCACTCTCGCCTGCTTTTTTGTTTCTCTTCAGTTTTGTACTTACCTGCCTGAATCCCACCTGATCCAAACCCTGCTGTAGTACTTACCTGCAGATCTTCCT